>NC_062968.1:52995448-53203510 GCF_023119035.1 Salvia hispanica | reverse complement strand
CTGAGTTGGGTGTGGTCCCTGTTCGGGTTCGGGTGGGTCGGCTTGGGTGATCGTGTTGATCTTTCCCCCCGGGATAGTAAGCTGCAGTTTGAGCAGACCGCGCTCCCCCGCCCCGTCGATTCCTGATGTCCGTCGCGGTAAAATTTGGCGCGGGGAATGGGCATGAGGTGGCCTGGTAACCCTCGAACCCCTGGTAGAACACGGATAGGTTCGACCCGGCGCCGCCTGCCGGCTCTGGGCTCCTGCCGGTTCAAAACGTGATGCCCGGGCGATAAACCCCGTCGCCCACTACAACTGTAAATTTTAGCTAGGATATATCATTTTTCGCGTACTGTACAAAAAAACTTAAAAAATCAAACATGGAGTATTAGTTAAAAAAATTTAAATTAGTTGGTACAAGAACAATATTGGTTGGTTTCCATTTTAGAGTTTGACTTAATACCAATTGAATTAAGGTAAGTAGGATTATTATTTTTCTTCACCAACATTTCTTGAATCCTGACTGAACTTAACTGTAATTAAATGACTCACCAACTGTGGCCATTGAATGGGGGAGCCCCCAACCTTCTATTTCCCGGGTGATAATAGTCCCCCCCAATTTCCATCCCCAACAACATTACATTCCTCAAACCCCTTCCAATCTCCACATTCTCAACAACGCCCCCGCCTTCCAAATCCTCCAACGCTCCCCACCGGCCTACTTCCCCCCGCGGCCCTGCTCCCACCCTCCCCTACAGTCGTGAAGTTCCCGGACCCGCCCCCACCACAACGTCCGACGACGCTGCAGCTTCCGGTGCAGGCCGGACCCACCTCGGAAACCCGTCCTTATAACCCTTCACACTATTAAAATTAGAAACGCCCTTGCTTTTAAAGCTGGGGGTTTGCTCCCCAACAAACTCACGTTGTTGGACATGAGGGGAAAAAACACTGTGATAATCATGGATACGAAGCCCGCAAACCCGGCGGCCCCGTGTTTGAGCGCCGTGCTCACCACGTCTGCACGTCTCAGCTGTGCACTTGGTGTTTGGGTCCACGGTCTTTTTGGGCCCGTGGATGGTTTCCTGTAGAGGCCCCGCAGTCGGCCCGGGCCTCCCGCTCTGGGGCCCGGGCAGTTTGGGCCAAGTGGGGAGGCCGCCTTCGTGCACAGCGGTCCAGGGCGAAGACCTGCCCCCCAAAAATGGGGGTTTTCCCTTTTTAAGAAACTTTGTATTTAGGGTTGTTTGTGAGGAAATACTGCATGGTTTAGGGTGTTTTTGGCTGCACCATGATTTCACGGCGGCACCCGGAGAGGCGACAGAAAGGACATAAGAAATAAGAGTAGGATTCTTCTTGTCGCCATTGTTGATGTATTTGCTTCTCTTTTGTGCAGTGTTCTTGTCTTGATTTCGGGAGATTGATTATATGTGCCTAACTACTTAAATTTTGAGATTTGATTAGAATTTCTATAAAAGGACGACCTTGTAAAATTGGAGTAAATTCGGGCATGTAACGCGTACACGAATATCTAATTGGCTAGTTAGATTTTAACTAGATTATTTGGTGTTCGGTAATGTAAATTAAATTTTTTTTATATTCTGCTAGCTTATATCCTCTCTATTATCCCTAAGAAGAGGTCACGTCGGGTTGATGATACAAAATTTTATAGTTTGAAGTATATTTTAAAAAGTAGATATATATTTTAATTTTGAAAAAAAAGAAAATATAAAATGAATATAGTAATAGAAAATGTGATTGATGTAATAATTAAAAAAAGGAAAATTTCATAATTAATTGGAGTACTAAAAAATGAAATTGTTTTAATGCATTAACCCGTAAATAGACCCCCCCCTTCCTTGGTTACAAACCCCAAGCTTTAAGAAAAAATGCGAGATGTTAAATAAATGATAAAAAAGAAGAAAAAAAAAAGGGAGAGAATAAAGTAAAAAATGAATAAAAGAGAGAATAAAGTAAAGAGAAAGTAAGAAGAAAAAAATTTCCTATATAAATGGGCTCAATAAGGGAATTAAATATACTATAGAAGGAATATTAATATTAAGCCATGTTTTTTAGCCAGTTATTAAAATACAAAATTAATCGACGTTGGATATTAAATATTTAGTCGTGCAGTCACATATGTTATGATGAAAAAAACAATTAATCTCAATTGGGATTTTATGAGACTCTTTTATCTTATATAATTGCCTATTATATCTGTGAATGACAGCAAAAGTCAACCTTTCTACACATGAATCCTGAAACCGGCCGTTCATATAACATTCCTAATCATAAATACAAACTGATGATAATTCAATTGATCTCAATTCTCAAATTCCATGACCAATTGATCTTTGTTTAGAAAAATTAAGAGTCTCGATGTTTTGCTGTTTTGTGTTGGTAAATCCCATCATTAATGTGTGATTGTTAAAAGCGTATAGGATTGTGGATGTCAATCGGGTCAACCCATTAGGATTTCGGTCAGACCAATTTAAATTACATTTTTAGTAGAGCAGAAATTTTCAATTCTAATTCTAAATATTCGAGATTCAAATTAGTCCTGTGAGCTTATCAGACTAGATGATAAATATTAAAACTAACTTTCGTATCTTTTACTCCCCCAAGTATTGATAGGTGTAAGTGTGAGATAATGGACCAAATTAGGTTTTGGGCCTGGGAATTAATTTGTGCTGGACTGAATTAATTCATTAGCCCATTCCTTATGTTTTGGGCCCAAATGGTGTTGGCCCGTTACTTACCTGGGATCGCCGATGGCTGCCGTGTGGCACTCCACAAGGATCATGACCGCTGGCAAGATTATGATATTTTGCACGAACTTTAAAATTGGTCTAAAATATCATAAACTTTACATTTTGTTTGTTACTCCCTCCGTCGCACAAAGTTTGTCTCAGTTTGACCCAGCGCAGATTATAAGAAATTGTTTGACTTTGTATTAAATGGAGATGTGTAGTGGAATAAGGGTCACACATTGAGGGGATTGAGGAGTGTATTTAATGTCTATTTTTGGAAGATTCCAATTGGGACAAATTTTGTGGAACGGATGAAAATGATAAAATAGGACAAACTTTGTGGGACGAAGGGAGTATTTTCTAACCCAGCCCAAATAAGATATCTTCGGCTGAAAACTTATATTACGTGGGCAACCGTGGGATGTTTATGATATTTTAGATCACTTTTTAAGTTCGTGTCAAGTAGGATAAAAAGTCATGTAGAAAACCGTGTTGATTTGATAGTGTCAAGTAGGATAAAAATGACACGTAAATTAGTCGGATATGGTAATTGATATGCTATGAGAAATACTCCATCCGTCCGCCATTAGGAGTCCCGGTTAGACTATTTATCTTGGGAGTATAAAAAATGACCCCACTATTCCCTTAATTTAGAAGCTGCAATTAATTTTAATCCACTTTGATCGCAATTTCTCACACTCTCTCTCTTAATGTTAGATTTCATTATTCCAAAGAATAAAGCAAATAATAATATAAATGAGTCCCACATTCCACTATCACACACTTTAATTATTATACTCAAACTTTTCTTAAAATCCGCACCCAACTCAACCGGGACTCCTATTCGCGAACGGAGGGAGTAACAAACAATATACTAAGCTTTGTGAGTATTTTAGACCAATTTCAAATTTAATGGCAAATACTATAATTTGGCTAAATTTCACAATTTTAGGGCCCTTTTAAGAAAAGGAAAAAGAAAAAGAGGATTGAGGAGAAAATAAAATAATAGCGCGAGACCAATTGTGTGAGGATCTACAATTGTTAGTTGTGGACTTAATGAACAGATGAGAAACTTGAAGGACTCATGTGCAAAATGTGAAAGTTGGCTCAAGTTAGTTGGAAAGATTCGTTGAAGCGGTTGCTTAAAGTCGGTTTGAAGTGCATGGAGGGAACTGGAGAGAGAGTAAGGGAGATTGATCGAGTGAAAGAGAAAGAATACTATCTCTGTGAGGCTGTGACGGTTGTGTGCGAGAGTGATTGAGGCGGCGAGACCAATTGTGTCAGGAATTTCAGCAGCTTCACCCACACCTACCGGAAATCTGCCGCCGCGATCGCCGTTTCAAACTCAAGGCCTGTTTTCACTATATTGATTTTGTATCTGCGGAATTGTTTTCTTGATTGGATTTTCTGTTTCTGCTGTTCGTTGATATGAAATGCTACATTTTCTTCAAAAATATACTGAAATTGATATAGTCTACTCTTCTTTATGTTTGTGAGTAGTGTATTTTTTATGTTAATTGTTTACAGTAACTTTTAAGTAGAGTATGTTTTTCTAGTATTTCCTTGCTTCAAGAACAACATCTTTTCCTTTTTTAAAATAGATATATAAGTTTTCTTGAGGCAGTGCTGTCGTATTAGGTGGAGTAGCTTTGATAAACATGTTGGGTTTTCCTTTTCTTGTTTTCATAGGTGGGGAGAAGAATGGCTTGCTTTTATGCCTGATAAGATTGATGAACAGTAGAGATGGGTGATGCAAAAGGTGTCCCACAGATCCCACATGGAATGAACATGAACATGAGAATGGGTACTGGAGCTGGTTCAGGAATGTGGAATGATAGAAACATGGGTGGACATGGCAGAGGGTCTAGTAATGCGTCAGAATATGGGCCTCCTGGAGTGGCTCCTCCTGGAATGAGCATGATGGGGAGTGGAGGAATGGGTGGAACTCATCCAGGCATGTGGAATGCAATTACGAACATGGGTGGGCAGGAAGAACTTGGCAGAGAGTCTAGTTATGGTGGAGAGGCAAGTCATGAGAAAGGTGAAAGGTCTAGTGCTCCGCATAGGGAGGAGAGAGAACGATATGGCAGGGACTCCAGACGCAGAGAAGAAGAGAAGGATCGTGATCGAGATAAAGGACAGTCTTCGAGATCCCATAGCAGGTCTCGATCTAGGGATGCTGGTCGTGGGAAAGGGAGACACATGCCATCTGAATGATACGATGCCACATTTGGATCTGACAGCTCTTTCTTGTTTATGTTGGCCTCCTGCTTCAAAGAAGCTACTGGAAAGAACCGATTGGTTTTGTTTAAAGTCAGCTTAATTCGACTCAGTTTCATGCTATGGCTATATAACCTTGTGCTATAAACTTCACTGCCTTAGCATTCTTCTATTGCAAAATCCAGATCTGCAGTTTTCACCTTCTTTCCATTGCACTTGTTTTTCTTTGTCAAGCCTTATGACCAAATTTATAGAATGCCTAGTATGTGATGCATGTGATTACTTGATAATATTGAATACCACATGTATGTTTACTAACTTCACATTTCTATCAATATATTTTTCATTATTTACAAAAATGAGAGGTGTGAATGATGAAATAACTGGAAGTGATTTCTAAATGAAACGACAAAACATTCATTTTAAAGTTACCAAGTAACTGATTATTTGGTCGCATATTTAGCTAATGTATAGTATTTTCATGAAGTCTAGGATTCACCTATAGCTCAAACCTATATTATATATAGAGACTCACTGAATGAGTACAAGAAGTAGAGTTGATTTCTAAGGCATTTGTCTGTGTTTCTCATGTCTTTTATGGTTAATTTCAGAAGACAGATTAAAGCATAGTTGTGAGCCATACACCAATCAATAAATATTCTTTTAATTGGAATATTCTTGTAGGTTCCCTAGAAATCTTCCAGATTGTGTGATTTATGCTTCTGCAATCTGCACTTCACTATAGCTAATTAAATTCCAAGGAATTTTCTGTAATTATGGTACTCAGGAGCAGAGAACCATTAATTGCTGCACTCTGGGATATCGGTGAATGCTTTATACTACGAGTGCAAAGAAGCATTTATAACGAATATTGAGTCTTCTTGATCCTGGAAGAATTTGTGTGAAAAGTGACTTATCAGTTCTTGAAGAATATTTTTGAGCAGTTTCATTAGTATATTCCATGAAATTAGTTGCTCTTTAAGATTGTAAAAGTGATGTATGTCTTCTGGTCATGGAGTTGCAAAATCTTGTAAGCTGCATCGTAGATACGTATGTGTTGAAACGTGAAATGTTGCGTTAGCACAAGAGTTGTGCCTGTAAATGCAGTTTATCTCCTGTAAGCTTAGTTAGGCTGTGCCTGTATTTACAATGCATGGCTCAATTATTTTGTTGTAAACGTGTAAGTGTGCATGAAGAGCTTGTTGCCCTCTCTTCTTTATACTTTTTGGTTGATTATTCGTTGGATGAATCCAAGTCTTTGATCATCACCATTGTAGCATGCAAATTGGCAACAAATATACATATATGTTTTTCCGGAAGACACTTCATTTTCTATATTCGTTGACATTTAAATCATCAAGTTGAGTTGACCTTTTGCAAATTTAGTCACGAATTTTCAGATTTTTGCAATTATGTCATAATAGAATTAGTGTTAGATGATGTGGGTGATTAAAGTAAAAAAAAAACAAACTCTTCTATCAAATTTGTTCGTTCATTTCGTACTGCAAACAAGGATTCATCCTTCTCAAAATTATGTTCTAAATCCGTCATTGATCGTTTATCGCTAGACTCATTATCACTTCAGATCACCTGTCACTCTTTGCTATTGTTTCATGCATATAAATTGTGTGTATTTGGAAATGAACATAACAAACTATTGGGTAGTTGTTGAAAGATTTATTTCATAACGAATTCGGAATGGATGCTCTATATTTGGTATATTGATTTCAAGTCTTTCACCAAAATCTTCTCAATAATAAATGCAATGCATCATACATAAAAATTAAACAATTTAAAATGAGAATGATGGATTTAAACTTTTCCTTGATAATTAATACTCCTCCCTCAGACTTTTCATCAATGAAACACAGACCACATTAAGAAACCAAAGTTTACAATAATCACGGGATTAGCACAAATATAAGTACAATTAATTCAATAAAACTCAAAGCCCCGAAGTAAACGGCACATTGGTCGCCGGCAGCCAAGAATTCGCGGCAATGAACCTCCCCGGCGTGAACTGCGCGGCCACAGAGGCGCTCGTGATCACGCGATAGCCCCTCCAGCTAACCCGGTTCGCGGTGGACGACCCGGGACCCGTATTCGCATACTCGGCATAATACAACGTATTCAACGCGAAGTTCCCGCTCCACGGCATCCAACCGGCCGGGTTGATCAGCCCGTCCAGCGAGGTCTTCATGAAGACCGTGCGCGAGTACTCCTTCCACGGCCGGCCCAGGTAGGTCCGGACGGATCCCTGGACGGGCCGGAGGTCCGGGGCGGCCGTGACCCGAGAGTTGTGGATTATAATGCCCGTGTTCTGGTTCGGGTCGGTCCGGCCCTGGGCGGTGATGGTGTTGGTCCGGTTGGGCGGGTCGCGCGGGTAGATGTTGCAGTTTTGGAGAACGACGGCCGCGTTGCCGAAGATGAAGTCGACGGTGCCGTAGATGTCGCAGTTGCGGTAGAATTGGCGCTGGGAGTGGACGTAGAGGGTGTCTTGGTACCCCTCGAAGCTGCATTGGTAGAACACGGATAGGTCCGACCCGGAACGCAGCGCCACGGCCTGGTGGTTCCGCGCGCCCGCCGTGTTACGGAACGTGATGCCCCGGGCGATGAAGCCGTCTCCCACAGCAGCTGCAGTTGTTCCAATTTGGTTAATAAATGTTTAGTTTACAAAATATAGTCGTTTCATAGAAATAGACTATTTGGAGATAAAGTCAGAGAAATAAGAAAAAATGGTTGAAATAGCATAGCAGTCAGCAGATGGTGGGATCTATAAATGAGAAAATGAAAATATTTTCATAAATAAATGTGAACTATTATTATGAATTTATGGAACTTTTCATGCTTGTTTCTATATCTATTGGGATGAAGGAGTAATTTTGATTTGTTTGTGAATACAATTTTGCATGACATAACTTAGATGTATGTCATGCTTATTTATGTGTTTTTTAATATGATGTTTTCTAGAAGACAATTACGCGATGTATCCAAATAATTTATTTAATTCTATGAGCCAAGAAAAGTGTTATTTTCGGACAGTTTGAAAAAGTAAATTTTTTCATTATTCATAACCTCGCCATTTTTCAAATGCTTCATTATTTTTTCATTAGAAAAATAGTGAAGAATAAATGTGTTATATACGATATCCTCCTTCTACAAGCAACTCAATATTAATCTAATGTTAGAAATATTCTGGTCGTTATACACTTGATATCATTGTCCATTTGTCCTACTATCAACTCAAACAAATCAAGCATTACTATCAACTCAAAAAAATCAACCATATAAACCTACTGGATTTAGTAAAAAAAATTAACTATATATGCACAATGCATAGATATGTTGGTACAAGAATAATTTTGGTTCTTGGTATGCATGCACTCACTCATCACACATAAAAGTCACATTATTTCCATTTTAGAGTCTCAATTTCCAATTGCATCCACGACACATAAATCACCTAAACCAACTCAATTATATGCATTTAAATGAGTACTCACCAACCGTAGCCGATTTGAAGGTGGTGGAGCCGCCGTCGACGCTTCTACTTCCGGTGATAATAGTCCTCCCAATTCCGTCCCCCAACAACATAACATTCCTCACATCCTTCCCAATCTCCACATTCTCCCTATAAGTCCCCGCCTTCACATAAATCACATACCTCCCATTCCCCGACCGCCTCCCCGCGGCCGCCACTGCAGCCGCCACCGTCCTAAAATTCCCCGAACCGTCCAACGCCACCACAACGTTCGCCCTAGGGTTAGACGACTGCAGAAGCTTCCGGTCCCCGGGCCGGACCCACCTCGGAAACCCCTCTTTATAGCCATTCACACTAGTACTAGAATTAGAAACCCCCTTGTTCAAAGCTAGGGTATTGCTAAGCAACAAACTCACATTGTTGGACATGATGGGGAAGTTGGTGGAGTAGTCGTTGATGCCGAAATCCGCGAAGCCGGCGACGCACGTGTCTAAATTGGTGAGCGCCGTGCTCAGCCACGTCTGCACGTCGGTGGCTGTGCACTTGGTGCTCGGGTCAACGATCTTGTTGAGCGCGTGGACGGTTTCCTCGTAGAGGTCCACGCAGTCGGCCCAGGCCGCCCGCTCTCGGCCTGAACGACAGTTCGGGCCGAGATGGTAGAGGCCGCTCTGCGCATGCATGCAGCGGTCCAGGGCGAGCTGGGCCGAGAGGCGGAGGAAGTCCGGCTTTCCGTTTATGGAAACGTTGTATTTAGGGTTATGTGTGAGGAAATACTCGCATGGTTTCGGGTGTGGTGTTTGGCTGCACCATGATTTCACGGCGGAGGAGGAGGCGGAGATGGCCGGAGAAGCCGACAAAAATGATAGGAGGAATATGAGTACTAAGATTTTTGTTGTTGCCATTGTTGATGAGTGTTTTTTTATTTTTGTGTAGGGTTCTAATTGTTTAAATAGGGGGAGGGAGATTGGGAATTTGATGAGCTATGGAGTACCTAACTAGTTGAATTATGAGGTTGATGGATTGAAAATGGGGATTTTTGTGTGTTTATGGATATAATAGTGACTAATCATGGATTTGTTCAATATATGTTTATCCGGTTTGATATTAGTATAATTTGTATGAAAGTTGACCTTGGAGAATTGGAATAAATTTGGTGAGGCATGTAACGCGTACACGAATATATAACTGGCTAGCTGAGATTTTAATTAGATTAGTTATGGACTATGGTGCATATAATTGGTTAAATTTGATGTTGATTGACTAGATAAAATTTGTACGTAATTGCGTGTTCAAAAGCCATGGATGTTGCTGCTGCTTCTACACTTTACAATTGGCGATTGACTGCTTTTAATAAGGACAAGGATTTATACTAGTCAAATCAATCTTTCAAAAATTGGACTATTAAATAAACCAGTGAAACTATGTGCTCACGGTTTAATAAATTTTAATGAGTGAAAAATGTAGTTTAATTCAGTAAATTATAGATATAATAAAAGTTTTTTTAATAGATAATATATATACTTAAATATATTTTATATAAAATATTAAATCAATTAATTAATTTATAATAATATAAAATAATTAAAGTAATAATTATACATGGTATATATAACTAATACTTATCATTGTTATATAAGAATAATTAAAGTTCATGTTATGTCCTTCTCCAAAAAAAAAAGTTCATGTTATGTCAAAAAAAAAAGTAGTGTAGTTGTTAAGGTGCCTTATAGCATGAATCGAAATGATTTATCGGCAAGTACCGCAAAAGTACAAATAAAATGTATATTTTTTAACACGACAGAAATACATACAAAATTATGAATTTGTGTCAAATCTTATCGTATTATCTCCTTATTGAATTTATAGGAGTACTATTTGAATTGAATGTTAAGCGCAAATAGCTAAAATATTAGCAGTAGTTTTTTCAAAACTTTATAAGCAAAACACTGCATCCATCTACTAATATACAACACATATTTTAATGTAAAATTAGTTAAGTTAAAAATAAATAAATAGAAATTGGGAATATTGTTAGTAGATTAAAGAATTGTCCTAATTGCTAAAAATTTTACTAAAGTTGCTAATTTTTGTGAATGGCCTCATAAAAAAAATATGACTATTTTATTGTGAACAGAGCTCTCGGCTAGTTTAATTTTAACATCATATTACTTAATGAATAACAAATACTATTATTGGGTTGTTACCAATTATTGAATGACCATCGGGACTTACAATTGTATATAAATTCAACGAATACAGTGAAAATTACTATACACTTATTTTACATACGCAACGGCACCATAAAGCTTCATCAATTTCTATTTTTTTTTTTATCTTCATGGAGATTAATCGAGAAAAACGTGACGCCATCCTAATTGCAGTTAATTTATTAATAAGCAATTTTGTTTCTTTAGCTTCTTAGTTGATTGTAAATTAGGGGGCAAAAATTACGTTAAACATATCTTGTTTTGTTTCAATTAAATTAATTAAGTAATACTAATTGTAAGCATATAAAAGAAATAAAGAAAAATATAATTTCAACTATTGGTAATATTATCCGCATCTCTGCCTTTTAATAGATACTCCATTATTTGTTCTGTTAATAAAGGCGAGAGATTATCAAATTCGCCAGTGCCACTATGGCGTATACGACTTACGTACTACCTAACTCATTAAAACAGTCTTACTAAAGAATTTTGAAAAAAGAAAAAAGAAATTTGACTATTAACAAATCAATTTGAACTCTTACATTGAAATATATATCCACCGAGCTGTATGGTTTGAAACAATGACGAACCTAGAAACTAAAACTCGTGGATTGGACACGTGAGTAAATATAAGGTCGTGCAGCTCGTGCTAGCGTTAAAAGGCGAAGACGATGCAACAACCCCACTAAAAATGGATGACATATGAACAATGAAAGTTGGCCACAACCTTCATGAGTCGGAGCGAAGTTACTGCATCATTGCGACGACCCCATCTAGATCTGAAAAAGCAATTATATGATGTAGAGTAACACACGTTACATGCGTAGTCGAAATTAAAAAGAAATAAAAACAACATATGAATATACATTAAGATAATAAGACATGATTGGTAATTGGTGGAGCAATAGTATCATTCAACTTTCAGATATTAAATATTTATAGGTTATGCAATCATATATATGTATTACGAAAAAATAATTAATATCAACTGGGAATTAATTACTCTCTCCGTTCCCGATTAAGAGTCACACTTTTTCATTTCGGTCCGTCCACAATTAAGAGTCACACTTCATTTTTACCATAAATAGTAAGTAGGTCTCACATTCAACTAACTCAATTCACTCACATTTTATTATAAAACCAATATAATAAATGGGTCCCACATTCCACTAACTTTTTTAACCAACTTTTCTTTACAATTTTTTAAAACTCGTGCCCGGTCAAAGTGTGACTCCTAATGGGGGACGGAGGGAGTATGATACTGTTAATCGTATTTAATTGCCTAATTTGAATTTGATTTCTTAAAGTCAACTCTCAAATATTTTTACCAACGTATACTTTCAACTTTGTTTGTTAAAAAAAATTAAAAACTCATTTGCTGATTTGTGTTGGCAAATCTGATCCCAATTTTTTTTTGTTCAGGATTGATGCCTTACAAATAGAAACTTGCAAGTTGTAAAAAATAAATGGAGGCATTTAATTTTATTTTTTTTGTGTGTGAGAAGAGGAGTTCACGTTCACCTATTTAAATACTCCTATTTAATAGTACATTATATCACGAACTCCAATTGTCAATCATCAGTACTAGTATTATAAAACAAACAAGGAATTTCTGAGAAATTGAGGATGTAGATATGATACTACTATTTTATATACATACTATGTATAGGAGGAGTATATAATATTACGGGAGAGTGAATTTATTGATATAATTAGCGCAATTGGATGTTTAATTTTCTAATCGTAAGCCAATTATCTTATTTTGTGTGTGTGTTCAACTTATTGGTGGTTGTCTCATGTCGTTTACCGACAAACCAAGAATTGAAATGAATGATTGAATTTGTAATTATAATTATTAACACGATGTCACAATCCTATGTTATTCATTCTAGCTAATTCAATTCTCAATAATTTATGGAAATAAGTAATCAATTCATATAAATATATGATTGCAGTACATGATGAAAAATAAGATTACATGCAAAAACACATACAGATATTAATGAATACACAAAAATAATCTCTGAACAATCACAAATTCATGAACTTGAGGTTATTAAATAAATGCAATACATATAGAGCCACAAAAATAACAACTGTAATTAATGTGGTTGTTCGTCGAGTTTAGGTGTTTATTCATCTATATTTACCATGTTCAATAGTCATTAGTTTCCTTTCTCTAAACTTTTATACACTACTTTTTAGTCGAAACATATCGATCAACTTAATCAGTCTGAATTTTGGATTCCTATGCTCACCCTTTTTACTTTTATGGTGATAGCTAAGTGTATGTACGTTAGTTTCATGATTGAGAATTACTATAAATTTGAATGTCACGAACACTTTAATTAGAGTTAGGTGGATATAATTTTGAGAAAAAAGGTGCATCACACTAATTAATCATATATTACAACTTAAGATTGGTAGAGCACTTTTAAACCGAATGATTGCACGCTATATATAAATAAGCTAGTAAGACATAATCTCAGTAATATCATATCCAATTATAAGGAAGAATAGTTATGCATGGTTCATAAATAAAGAAATAGGTTGATGGATTGGTACCGGGAATTTGGCTATACTGACAGCACTTAGATGATTCTAAATTTTTATGGGTCAATTAAATATGCCCACTTACATAAACTTAACATTGACTAATTATAATTTTATTTTCATTTCAGATTCATGAAATCAAATGGTTTGTGGGTGCCTTATTGCACATATATATAATTAGCGAGTTAGTATTAATTAACAAAGCAAAATCCGTTCTATTATACTTCCTCCATCCTAGAAGAATATACAAACATTTGGATCGGTACAAGTTTTAATATATAATCGGTAAAGTCCAAGAAAGATAAAATGATAGTGTAAGTAGAGTTAGTGGAGATCTAGTGAACTTCACATCATTAGTAGTGAATTATAATGGTAAATAAAATGATGTGTATTAGCAATGTGTTAATTTAATTATTTCAAAATTTAAAAACTCATAGTATTTTTTAAGGACGGACTAATAAAAAAATAATTCATGAGGGAGTACTAAACAACACATACAAATTAAAGTACGAACAAAATGCAAAATGTTAAAAACTTCCTAACGCCAAATTACCTGTGTTGATATGCGGATGGTTCGCATCATTCTAGTTTCTTAATGCTAATTAAATGAATAGTCAAAATTGATCTTCAATTAGAAACTAATGCATTCTTATATACTACTCCATTCGTCTCAAAATATGAGTGACATTTGGTGTATATACGGGTTTTAAAGAATGTAAAGAATAGTGAGTTAAAAAAATTAGTAGAATATTAAAGCAGTTATAGAATATAAGACTTGGAGTCTAAGTAAATTATATTTTAGGTTTATTTAATTCCTAGTTAATAGAATTTGGTAGAAGAAAAAATATGAGGTTCACCTTTTTATATTAATTTTATAATAGAATATAAGTGTAGTGAGTTAGCAGAATGTGTGACCTACTTACCATTTATAGTAAAAATGAAATGTGACAATTACTGTGGGACGATCGAAATTATAAAACATGACTCTTATTGTGGCACAGGAAGTCATAGTATTTATAACGCTGGCTCACATAACCTATGAATTTTTTCATTTCCATTTCAATCTAAATTAATGAATCCGGCCCAACACACTAGAGGAGCTAAGGCCCAAGAAGCCGCCATATATTTTACTGGGCTTTACTTTGAGGCTGGTGACATACATCCACAATAGTCAAAAGATTATCAACGAATACAGATCCCTTAAAAAAGGTCACGAGGGAAACATGACTAAACAACAATATAGAGTAGAAAAAATCGACAAATTTGAGTCGGTGATAATAAGAGCAAAGCAATGTTACGTTATACTATACGTTACGACATCGTTCTTATCCCATGCAACAAAACGCCATGCAAATTATTAAATCATCCATCTTCCACCACGACACATGTGTTGCCTATGTGTAACCTCCTCAGCAAATTCACCTCTTCACTTAGAAGAATAAAACGCCCATTACCCTAATTATTCTCCATCAATCGCAAATTACAATAATATAAAAAACAATTTTGCCAAAAATAAAATGTCTTGCTTCTCCACCACCTTTGCTCTCCTTCTACTTATTGCGGCCGCTGCAAAATCCGCACCGGTCAAGAAACATGTGGAGGCGGTGGAAGCCGCGAGAGAAGGCATGCGCCAAGCAATCGCTTGGGCTAATGGCTTCAAATTTGTTACCGGGCCGGGCCGGGAATCGGGCTTTCCATCCCGGGCCCTCCTCGACTGTGCGGTGATGTACGAAGATGCGGAGTCGAGGCTGGCCCGGTTGGTTACCGGTGAGAGGGAGGAGTGGAGCCACGACGACGCCGTGGCATGGCTGAGCGCCGCCTTGGCTGGCCACAATGCTTGTTTGGATGGGCTGGGAGATATGAGGGCTTCCTTTGAAGCCCATAATTTGACTGAGGTTATTAGGGAGGCTTTGGGCTTGTACCGGGCCGAGACTACTAATCCAATGGGAAGAGGTAAGGGTAAGGCAGTGTTACCGCGAAAGCCCGGCCCGGTACGGGGAGGAGGGAGTTTAGCGGCGTGGAGTGCGGCAACCTCGAATGCGGACTATGTGGTGGCTCAAGATGGGTCAGGGAATTATAAAACAATTAACGAGGCTGTGGCCGCGATAGCTCGATCGGGCCGAAACCGGCCCGAGCGAGTTATAGTACACGTGAAATCAGGCGTGTATAGAGAAAATGTAGAAATTGGAAGAAAATTGACTAACCTCATGTTCGTCGGCGACGGCATCGACAAAACAATCGTCACCGGAAATCGAAATGTACAAGACGGCGCCACCACCTTCAGTTCTGCCACATTTGGTATAGACACCATATTTTTTAAATTTTATTTAAAAACATATTTTTAGTTATTTGGATTATTGATAGTAGTATGATTTTTTCTAACTTTATTTACTTACTATGCTGCATGTTTTATATGACAGTACTATGTGTTAAAACTCTTAAATCTTGTTATTTGGATTATTGATAGTAGTATGATTTTTTCTAACTTTATTTACTTACTATGCTGCATGTTTTATATGACAGTACTATGTGTTAAAACTCTTAGATCTTGTCCCACGGCGATTTAGTGATGATCCTAGTAATGTCTATATAAGTATGGATAATTCACATCCTTAAAAGACTGGATAATTCTCATCCTTAAAAAGTCTTTTAAGGTGCCAGTGAATGACACATTTCTAATACTATTGAGTTTAACTATTTATACTTAGGTGTCTCGGGTGATGGCTTTTGGGCCCGGGACATGACGTTCGAGAACACGGCCGGGCCCGGGAAGCACCAGGCCGTGGCGCTGAGGGTGGGGTCGGACCGGTCGGTTTTCTACCGGTGCAGCTTCAAGGGCTACCAAGACACGCTCTACACCCTCTCGCTCCGGCAGTTCTACCGGAGCTGCCACGTGTACGGCACGGTGGACTTCATATTCGGCGACGCGGCGGCGGTGCTGGAGGACTGCGACATCCTCGTGCGGCGGCCGATGGACCACCAGTCCAACTTCATCACGGCGCAGGGGCGGAGCGACCCCAACCAGAACACCGGGATCTCGGTCGTCGGCAGCCGCGTGCGGGCGGCGTCGGTTCTCCGGGGCGCGGAGGGGAGGTTCGAGACGTTTCTGGGGCGGCCGTGGAAGAAATTCTCGAGGACGGTTTTCGTGAAGACGGATTTGGACGGGCTGATTGATCGGAGGGGGTGGAAGGAGTGGAGCGGCGGATTTGCGCTTGCGACGCTCTACTATGCGGAGTTCATGAATACGGGAGGCGGAGCATCCACGGCCGGGCGGGTTAAGTGGCCGGGATTCCACGTGTTGAGCGACGCGCGTGAGGCTGAGAAGTTCGGGGCTAGGGGTTTTATCGGCGGCGATCAGTGGATTCCGGCGACCGGAGTGCCTTTCTAGGCCGGCTTATGATGGTGTTCGGTTAGGATTAATTAACATTATATAATTTATATAGATAATATGATATAAATATGGCTTAATTAGAATATATAGCTAGTGTGGTGATATAATATATAGAACTAATAGTACTAAGAAACTAGACAAAACATTATGTAGTACTACATAATTTACAAATGTGGAATAGTAGCTTATTTTCTTTTGCTATGATTTTTACAAGAATGTAGCACACAAATTTGTTTGGTCTTCTCCTTTATGCAAAATAAGGAGGATACTACTGAAAGGAGAGCACGAAATATTGCACATTGGTTATAATTGATTATGATCGCTGTACTTTAAAATGAATTGATAACTAGATATTTAATTATAAAAAATGAAAAAAATGCAAAGTGGAGAAGATTGCTATTGTGGATGCTCTAAGGCCAATGTAAGGCAAAGGCAAGATAGAGTTAAGTTTAATGCTTTTCTCATTGTTTGGTTGTCTTGTTTGATCATTAATAAGCCCAAAAAATGGACAAGGCCCCGTCCCAGCTAGAAAATAAATTCCTCACAAAAATTTTCTGACAATTTTAATTATTACCCCAATATATTTATTAATCACATGATAATTAACTTAAATTAATAAAGTAATGATTCAATTAACTTAATCATAAGATATACACTACATATATACTGTCATTTATATAAAAAAAATATACGTATACATTAGTATTGTGGATATTTTTATCATTGAAACATAATCTTATTTAAGCAATATCATAAAACATTATCTTATTTTTGAGTCGAAAATATAATCCCAAGATATATAACTATCTTGTTATTTTCTAGTTCTACCCATGCAATCAAAATATGATTCAAAATAAAGAATAACCGAATTAGAATATAAGGAATATTTTTGAATTTGAGGACAAAATTTTCAAGTACTAGGTCTAGTAGTATGCAGATGTGCCTTATACGACATTATTCCACATGAAAAAACTTGTTCTACTAATTTAATTATACTATGCAATATATACTTCTTCTATTTAACCTTTATGCAATTGAACTTGAAATCGAGCATCTAAAGGAGTACTACTATTATAGATTATGTATGAATTTATTTCTTTTATTCATTATAATTTCTTATAAGTTGACTTTGACCATAACAACCGATTCTTATAAACCCTCCATCTCCGTGTCCGTCTAATTTTATTTTGTGGAAAACCCTAGCATTCTTATTTTTCTCAAAATCACAGAATTGCCAAGGTAATAATCTCGTCTACTAATTATTGCGACGTAACTGTTGATTGTGAAAAGCATTGGATGATTCGGATTGTCTGTTAATATTTTTTCCAATTTATTTGTGGTTGATGCAGTTGGAGAAAAAAATGGCTGGTGGATCAGATGAAGTGGAAAACACCGGTTTATCTTGTGCTAGATGTGGCAAACCTGCTCATCTTCAGTATGATATTCTCTCCTCACTTTTTGCACTATTTTTAATTTATATTTTACGGCTTGTAAGGGACTAAAGATTGAATCTTTATCGCAACCCTTAATTATAATCTGGTGTTGCATTGAAAATGGTGTTCTATTTGGTTAATTTGATTTGCTGGTGACTGGTGGTGGGGTTTCACTTACTGGATTGCTATTCGTGTTTTGGGAAATTTTAAGTGTGTTGAGGTGCTATGGTCTGTGCACTACTCATGGTGATGTTTGCTGTTTATAGGTGCCCCAAGTGCGTACAACTAAAGCTTCCCCGTGAAGATGCCGCTTTCTGGTTAGTCTTTAGTTGTATTTAATGGAATGTACCTTTTTCTTGAAACTGGATTAAGTATGTTTTGCACTTACAAGTAGGATATAGTAATGTATATAATTCAAAATAAAGTAGGTAAGATGACTGAGAGTCTAAATTATGGAATTGGAGTGTCTAGTTGGTTGAAGTGTAGACACATACCATAGTAGTGATTATTCTGTTCTTGTGTATGATAATTACTGTAAATTGGGCTTCATTCTTTGTGGAATTGGCTGCAATATTGAAGTTAATGCATATTCTTGATGAAGATCATTACCCTTTCCAGTTCCCAAGATTGTTTCAAGGCATCCTGGAGTTCGCATAAATCTGTTCACTCGGGTACAAAACCTTCTTCCCCTGCACCTGAAAATTCTACTGAACGAAATTTGGGCCTGCCCAATGATGGCTGGCTATACTGCTTGCGGAAAGGACAGTCTCGGACCCCAAAGCTTCCACATTTTGACTGGACAGGGTACTGATTACTTCAACCCCTGTCCCACCCGCCAAAAAGAAAGCTTCTTCTGCAACTACGAAAGTTTATACTCAATTCTTACTCTGTTCTTTCCTCTTCCTTTTCAGACCATTAAGACCATATCCAATATCACCGAAACGTTTTGTACCTAATCATATTGATCAACCTGACTGGGCAATTGATGTAAGTTTCTTAGTTCATTTATTTCTAAATGATTGCTGCATCAAGCTTTGAATTTTTGTACTGGATACAACATACAGTATTAAATGGCATGTCTGGTTATCTGGGTGATTAATGTTCACCGGGACTTTTTTTCAGTGAGAAGACATAATTGTTTTTATGCTAATACTCCTGCCTATATCAGGTGCATAACATCTATTTCTTCTACCTTTTTCAGGGAATTCCGAAAATTGAACCCAATAGTGACCTGCAACATGTTGTGGAGGTAGTCACTCGTCTCTGAGTTATGTGTGCTTTCTAAAGTCTTACCTTTTATTTCTAGTAAACTGGATATGACTGGATGCAATTATTTTTCATGATATAATTTATGAAGATCAAAACTCCAGAGCAAATCAAGAGAATGAGAGAAGCTTGCCGGGTAAGCCTCTTTGTTGTTCTGTTCTTAATATAGAAATTATGAATGCATGTTCTCACTGAATATACTGGAGTTGGAGAAATACACACAATAGACACAATGAATCACTAATAAGTTAGGGGACTCATCCATCCTTACCAAAAGGGTCCGATCCTTGACTTTGGTATGGAGCAGCCTTAAATCCAAAGGGGTCGCACCCTCTAGTGCCTACAAATCAGCAAGGGATTGGTCGCTGGTGGATGCCTTGGTCTTGAACAAAAAAAAAAAGAGAGATTCATAAAAAATTAGAAATACTGTTCTCGCTTGGTAAAAGTCTAGCTGAAACAACATTAGATGGCATCTTGTCTTCGAAGAGTTTAATTATTATTCTTGTATTCAGTATGCAATATATTTTCGGCAATTGAGTATAGTTTCGACTTCTTGCTTAGTGTTTCATTCTTACCTCCAGATTGCAAGGGAAGTTTTGGATGCTGCTGCTCGGATTGTAAGACCAGGAATTACTACTGATGAAATTGATGCTGTTGTTCATGAAGCAACTGTTTCTGCTGGTATGATTTCCATACCTCACGTTTAACACTATATCCTTACCTAGAGAATTTTGTTTGTTGTTTTATGTGTCAGATTAGTAGATATGATGTTTCTGTGTGCACTATATTTTTCTTTCAGGAGGATATCCATCTCCTTTAAATTATCATTTCTTTCCGAAGTCTTGCTGCACGTAGGTATTTCTTACTTTGATGTTATGTTATTCACATCACAGTCCCTAAATACATCAAAATATGAAGTTATGAACTCTTAATTCTCTCAGGTCAGTAAATGAAGTCATCTGTCATGGGATCCCTGATGCAAGGTATGTTGTAAGCTCAAGCACGAATTATACCATAGCTCCTAATGTTGTATAGCCATTGAAATCCATTTCCTACCATGAATCTGGTGTCTGAAATCTGAGGTTCTTTTAGTGACTTTGGTCTTATGATTCTCACATATATTCTTCCGGTCTCTAATTTGTTTCTCCTCGGCTCAAGAACGACCCAACCTCTTGATTTTGAATTCTATGTAAAGAAACACACACATCATCTATAATAACTGTAATACATGTGGGTAACCATTCTATACTGGGAAATTACCTTCTCACTCACTTCTGATTCTACCATTCAGGATATTAGAGGATGGAGATATTGTCAATGTTGACGTGACTGTGTACTATAAAGGGGTACATGGTAAGGTTACTCATTGCCAACTCAAGGTCATAGTTATTATGAGTATATTCATAATGTAAAGATACTTAATACTTTCTTGCTTGTCTTGTTGTGCAGCTGACTTGAATGAAACATACTTTGTGGGTAATGTTGATGAAGCATCTAAACGGCTGGTTCAGTGTACATATGAATGCCTGGATAAAGCAATAGCAGCTGGTAAGTGTTTGCCCTTTTGTGACGTGGCATAATTCTTTTGGTATCTAGCTCTCTTTCCCTTCCTTCCCCAGTTTTCCCGTGTACTTTTCAACTCTTGCTTGAACAATCATACAAACTCAAAATTATTTAGTTCTGCTTGTGCTTGTTACTTTGATTCATTTCTCTGCTTTGAATATCATCTCGGAATCATACCCCTTGACTGTTTATTGTGTCTTATTCATGCTCTCTATAGTTAAACCTGGAGTCCGTTTCCGGGAAATGGGGGAAATCATTAGCCGGCATGCTTCTATGTCTGGTTTCTCTGTGGTAATTGAGCGTCTCTTATTTGTAAATCTATAATTTTTCATTCAAACTTTTGACGTTCCTGATATACAAGTGCTCTTTTTTGTCATTCTACAGGTGAAATCTTATTGTGGTCATGGAATTGGCGAGCTCTTCCACTGTGCACCAAATATACCCCATTATGCAAGTATCCTCAAAGTGGAGTTGAACTGCTACGCTTTTATCATATTTTGCTTTGAGGATAGTTCTAATAATGCATGTTTGTTTTGGTGAATTGTCCTGCAAAAAATCAATTGAGTTGAGATAAATGAACTCGAGATATATCTTGGCTTTAGGATTCCTGATCCGAGAGTATATGTATCATATTATCTTTCCATTACCTCGTAACTTCCACTTTCCCGCGATGCCTTAACCTTGAGTAGAAAATAAAGCTGTTGGAGTGATGAAAGCGGGCCAGACATTTACCATTGAACCTATGATAAATTCTGGTAGATATTTACTTACTAACCAATGCACTTTGTTTGAATCTCTGTATATTTTCTATTTGCATCTAAAATCACTTCCTTGGCAGGTGTTTGGCGCGATCGGACGTGGCCTGATGGATGGACTTCTGTAACTGCAGATGGAAAACGCAGTGCCCAATTTGAACATACACTTCTGGTAAAATCTCAGCTTGGGCTGTTTACATTCTTGGAGGAATCTATACTACATAGTACATTCCACATCAATTTTTACGTGTCTAATCGTACATTCTGGTCATTATACATAATATTCTGGCTGATATCAGCACTAGAACAATTGCTTTAACGAATCTTGGTATTCTTGTGGTAACGCCTGCGACGATTCTGCAGGTCACAGATACAGGAGTTGAAGTTCTCTCTGCACGCCTGCCCTCGTCGCCAAAAGTGTTTCCTTGGGTGAGCCCATAAATGGATTATGGATTATTGTTGAGATGATTCAAGCAACATTCGCATTTACTTGAGGAATGCGGTTTTCTTGTTGCTTTCTTGCTCTTAGTGGCAAGGTGTTGTATTTGTGTACTATTCTGCCTCAAATTTTGAGTTAATTTTTTTTTCAGTTTCAAATGATTGTATTATTTTCAGCAACTGATAATAAGATATCAAATGAGAGGATTCAAATTTTCTTATTTATTTACTCCATATGATTTTATTATGTAGAATTTCCAAGTTTAGAAATTTTCTCAGTTTAGAATTATATCTTGGCTATCCACCTTTTGTTTCTTTCCCTGATGATTTTCTAGCCTTGTTGCATTTTAATTATTCATTGATGTGTATAGGTGCTTTAAATTTATGTTAATACTATATAAGAATTTGCAAAACTTGAATCAATATGTACTTTACATGTTATTTTTTCATATCATTATAATTTTCCATCAGAAAACAAACAAATCAAATTCAATAAACAATATGTAGCAAAGCATCTAAGATGCTCAAAAACTTAAAAGGGATTGACTGAACTAGGGTTTGACAACATGAGCAGCTCTAAATCTTGCAGCAAATCTATTGAACAAGGCCAGCGCAATGCTAGTAACCTGTTGAAGATTGAGAACCCTAGCTTTGATCAAGGCCTTCGTCTTCCCCCCAATGGCTCGGCCCGAGATCCCATCGATGCACATGCTTGCATCGGTCAATGCAGTGCTCATCCATGTTTGGACGTTGCTTGCATGCCATGTGAAGTCACTACTGCTTCCGCCGTTCTCCTTTATGTGTTGCGCCTCCTTGATGCATTTTGTGAGCTGATCCACTCCATCATTTATCTGATCCAAACACTCCCTCACGGATCGGGACTCTGGGCCCTTGGTCTTGTTGGCCACTTCGGTGATGTAGGCTTGTGTTGACTCGGCCCTAGCTAGGGTGACTTTCAGTGCGATCTGGGCGAGCTGTCGGTGGCTTAGGATTTTGGTGAAGCTAGCAACATAGGGTGATAAGTACCTTACGCACATAGTGGAATATAGTGTTTTCTCGCATTGCGACTCAATGAACGCCCTAGCCCTAGATCGGGCACGCCCCCGGGAGACCGGGTGCTGGGCTTGAACTAGGGTAAGGACAAGAAGGGAAAGTGTTAGGAAGGCTATTGTTTTTGCCATTGTATGTGTGGAAGGGAGGTTGAAAAAACTTTGGGTTTGGAGTTTGACTTTGAATTAATGTTTGATGTTGATGTGTGATAATGAAGTTGTGGTTATGAGGTTTATATAGAGAGGATTTGAAGCATCATGCATCTCCATGGCTAGATTGGATGAGATTGCATTCTAGAGTACAGTAAATATTATTTTAACAATGTCAATGACCATGTGTTTGTAGCTTCCTAGAACCAGGTTGGATAGTTTATGTCGGATTTGGACTAAACAAAAACCTTAATTCATGGTGGGGCCAAATGGAATGCTAAGTAACTTTAGAGTTACTAATTTGTCTTAGAAATTTTCATGTTCAAGAATAATGTTGGGCAAGTACATTCTTACTTGGGTAACACTCAAAAGATTTTTCTCTTTTTAACTTTTGAATTGCATGGAATGACTCAAAGATCATGAAATTTTTCTTTAGTATTGAGAATAGTAGTAAACAATATACGGTGGTGAAGTACAAACCGTAGAAGTATTAGAAAGAAAAACATTTCGTAAATTTTTTTTAAAAAAAAAAAATAATAATAATAATAATAAAATAATAAAAATAAAAATAATAATAATAATAATATATATGCTAATAATAATAGTATCAGCTATGTTATCGGCTTCTGCTCCATTTCTTTGCTACAAAATTATTGTAGTATTTCAGGAAGCATTGCTTTTGAAAAGCATGATGCTAAAATAAAGGAAATTGATACGCAATTATTTAAATAATTTGAATAATAAGAGAACCAAATACTCAACAATCAACGACTATAGATACAATTCAAATAACTTAAAGTGAATTGAAATACCAAATGCACAGAGACAATCAAGCTTCACACTTTTTCCATATGAAAGTGAACCCTCAAGGCAATTATATTCCTAATTACTAAATGATTTGCTCCTATAATTATTATAAGTCCTTGATTAAGAGATAAACCATCCGTGTAGAGTGCAATATTATGACAAAATGACTGTTAATTACGAAAAGTTATCATATTTTTATATTGTCATCAGATTTGGGTGTATCTTGGTAAGGCTTTATTTAAACCGACGACTTATAATGGAGGATTAATTAAAACTAATCACGTGGGTTTAACTTGGTTTAGCAAATTTCGTGGCCCATGCATAACGGCTAATCTAATTCTGACAGTCAACCCTCACCCAATTCAATTCCATGTCATTCGGATTTAGGGATTCTATTTAGTTAGTTTTGTCCCGCAATTTTGAAAATCAGTCGAAAAATTATAAAATTTGAATATTTTGATGAAATTATATGATTATATGATTGTATATACGACAGCCGAAAAGTAAAAATTGCGTCTACTTACACATAAACTATAACGTACATCAATAAGGAGTATATTCAATTAGACTACTAGATTTTTTCATCGTGAAATTATTGCTAACAAATCTAAATATCATAATTTCTAGCTAATTTTTAAATTTACATAACAGACCAAAGTTTCACCAATTTTATAGTTTTGGCCAATAGTCAATCATTTTATTAATTATAACATGCTCATTAATTTAGATTAAAAAAACATATTATAATCAAGAGTACTCTATAATCAATCATAATATAACCAAAATTACAACACCCTTACTTTTTACTTTTTTTTATAGTACTATGTTTAAGCCCTTTTTATAAATTACAACATGCAATTTTTTAGTACCATGATTGAGATTCTAGAGATTTCACGCGTGTTCTGTTCTTCCTCGATTTGATTCAACTTAATTAAATTGGTCTTCATTTTCAATACAAGTGTGATAAAGATATATTATAGCAGGCAGCTAAGTGCCACCTGATAATGAAGTGTATATTCTAAAAATATGTAAATACCAAAATATTTGTTAATGATCAACTTGCATCTTCATTGATCTGGATTCATTGTAAAGGCTCCCACCTTCTTCAAATTTATACAGTGTAAAAGTACTATTATAAAAAAAATACTGAAATATTCTTTACAACGAGTCGATTTGGTACATCAATTATTATTTATTCATGATATTTATTCGGTACAATATCATCAAATCTTAAATAAAATCTTGATTCGTGCTAAGATATTACAAAATTTGCATCAATATGTAAACATACAGCCATTTACACCTGCTTTGATCTACCTACTTAAATTCAATAAAACCTTTTATATACTGTAACAATTTTCATTAGCTGCAAACAATCAATTTCCTTACCAAGTCCTTTGATGAATGATGATCACTTTGGGCATTTTATTTTTCATTGCACTGTTGTTTTAAGCATCACAGCTGGGCCCGGGATACGCAGGTAAGGTCATTATCCGCTTATCCGCCACCGGGCCACCAACCGTGAAATGATAAAGGCTCTGAAACTTGGAGCCCTGCAACCCGAGAATCTCGTGCACTGCCAGCAATTTGAGAAAGAAAATCAGAGCTATGTATATCTCAATGAAGACAAATACGTTGTATCAACGCAAAAACAGCGAACAAGCTAAGAACCTAGTAGTATTCCAATACCATAAGCAGTTAATTTGTCATTTAAGGTACACTGGTTTGTAACAGTGACTTTCATAAGGGTCAGGTGGAGTACTTATCATGTATAGTTTGAGCTACGTTCTCAACAAGCATATAGAAGAAATGTCTTGATTATGCTACAGAAGATGAGGCAATTATCAGAAACCAGTTCTGGATAGCTCGATAGTAAGTTCTAACAAGACTTGTGACAGAGCTAGGTTATGAAGCCTGAGCTAGAGAGACGATGCAGAATTCGACTATTCTATAAATTACAGATCTATTATTCCAGGATCATACTGACTCACATTACAAAGATTCAAATTTCAATATAGTAGATGTGCTTCATATATAAAATTCTGAATTCAGATTCAGAGACTAACCATATCTGCCCATTCAAACTCATCTGCTCAGATATTAGTATTATCTTTCCAACCATATATTGTTGGGTTATTGGCGTGTAATATCACGCAACTTTACTCAAAAACACTAAACATGCCTTGCCATAAGACTAAGCATACACAAATGCCGATTGCTGAGTCAGAAAATCAACTTTCAAAGGAAGGTGGATAGCTTGTTCAAGAAAACAACTGAAAGGATAGCAAATACAAGTGGCAACTTTGCAACAACTCCAATCGCAAATTCGCAACACTGACGAGAGATACAACAGAAGACAGATGGTTTGGCAACACAATGCCTGGGATCCAGAACAGTTTTAGTCTATTGAGAGGTATCACACAGGATCAATTGAAGTTGTGAGATCCTTCATTGACAGGAATCAGGTTGGAGTTCCTTGTTTGGAAGAGTGTGTCCACCTATTTTTATCCTTGATGTACAATGTTATGTTTTACCACCCACACAAATGGCTTTCCAAATGATGGCCTTCAGATGAACATAAAAGGATAACGGCCTTCTAAATTAGAAATTAATGTGTTAATATACCCTTACGTGAATAGTTTTTGTGGTTTATTTAAAAGATGACATCTTTTTGCTTTCATAAAAAGGGATGAGTACGCTGTGTTTCTGTTCGGGAAGGAAATTAGCAAAGCAATCCTCAAGATCACGTTAAACAAAAATAACCGCGGGCTTAATAAATGGAAACAGGAAGGGAGTAAATAACCATTTCTAAGAAGACAATGAATCCAAGCGATAAATATGGATTCAGATTCCTATACCTATATCTCTTTCTCATTAGACCACAAACATATAAATAGCCCAAATCTTATGATTCTCCACTATCGTTTTCACAGACCAGATCTACAGAGGGTAGCATAAATCTTAGCTTAAATACACTACCTGTTTTACTTTTCTTCATCAAACGGCAATAACAGAAACCAATCTCTCCGAACTCACTTTATCTTATCATTAATCCCTTTTAGACCTTCGGCTACAATTAGTGAAATCGTTCTGCACCCCCTTCCGACATAGCAGCCCGAGGAAAAATAGGTACTACATACTAACGTATTTATAAGATATCATTCATATATGTTCCTCCAGTGAAAGTCATTTTCCTTCCTTGGTGCAGTTCAATGTGCACCAACAGGGAGTTACCAAAAAAATGCATTTTTATTCCATCAATTGAAGATTTTTAATCCAACCGGAATTTTCTGAATAGGGTCCTAAAACACTGTGGTAGCACTTCTTCATATTACCATTTTCAAGCTGACAAAATATATGTGCATATATGCTAGACTGAACTTTAAGAGTATGAAATGAATAATGGCGTACCAGGATCATCAAAAAAGCAACCAATTCCAGTAGCAGAAACCCCGACTGCATGTGCTTCGAGATAGAGAATTTGACCAAGAACTCCAGTTTCCCAAAATAGCCGTGGATACATCCATGCACCAATCCCCCGCAAAGTTGGCTCAAGATGAGCCACCATACCAAGGCTGAAGCAGCCATCAGCAGCAATGTCCTACAAAAAGATAGCATTTCAGTTAGATGAGAGAATAGTATGAAGTTCACCATAAAAATAATAGTATCAATCATGATAGTTCGATAGCTTTTCATACAAATAAATTATACACGGTTCAATCCTCACAAAATGTTAGTTTTATTATGACCATGGCAAGTCACAACTCACAAGTGTAAAAAGAACTGCACAACAGTTACCCTATTGGTAACTTGCCGACTATAGAGGCTGTCAGAGTACATGTGAGCAAAGAACCTCACTAAATGTGGATTGTGTGGAAAATGTTACAAGGACTATTTTGTGCTAAAGATAATTGCTTGAAAAACGGCAGTACGGGAACTTGTTCTAATGCTCTCAAAGAAACAACAACCAATTATTGCCTTATATCTTCATTTTCAACAACTTCTATGAACTTGTCAATAACATACCTATCATTCATTTCAATTAATTTCTTAATTGACGGGCAAAACGCAGGTAGAAGTCTACAAAACTGAGTGCAAAACCCGTACACATCAGGCATATCAACCACATTTCTAATTACAGCAATTAGTTCTTATCACTACTAATTCAGAAGTTAGGTCTCATGTTACATTCAAGCTACGGCCAAGTGGCATATCAAACATAGAAATTCTGAAAATTTCAATATATGTTAAATAGGCTAGGCATTAGGCATACCTGATGACAGGAAAGCCGCTTGGAGAGCTCGCGACAGTCATTTTGTTCGAGCTCGTAGAGAGGAAGGTCGTCTGGGCAGCCATCAGGCTTCGCCCACTTAAATTCCGACTTTGTGGAAGATTTAATATCATTGAAATGGTCCTCATTCCTCACCAAGAAGTATAAACCATTAGGCAAACCCACAACTCTATGAACAAAAAGAACGGCATGAACTTGACAGGTCCAAGGCAGGGCCCGGAAGGGCAATGCCAACTGCTTCCCCTGGCTCACTCCACCGCCCGAAGGCATACAATGCAGCAAAATCTGATAAAATGTCTCCTTCTCCATCACAGTAACACCATCCATATCAACTGCACTCCTACGCTTCCTCACCACCTCACTCAGACTAAACCCCTTATAACAACTCTCACTAATCATCCCACTACTCCTAAACATCTCCGCCACCAACTCTTTCCCCATCTCGAATGGCTTCACCGCAGCCTCCGCTGTTCTATATATGACATCCCAACACACATGCTCCTTACTAAGCACATTCGGCTTCCCCTTCCATTCAAGATTCGAAAATTCCATCACCGCCGATCTCAGCTTCCCGTAATCAACCTCGAATTCCCCTGAATCACTGGGGAAAACCAGCAACACACAATCAGGATGCTCGAATTCGAGCTCGGGCATCCTCCCCTTCACCGGCCTGCTCGGAATGTGAAATTTGGGGAAAACCTCCAACCCCATCAATCTCTCCAGCTCCTCATGCCCTAATCCATCTAAAACCCTAACATCCCACCCGAGCCCGGCGGCGGCCATGGCCACCGCCGCTGCCGCGTGCCCCACGTCGTGATTGCAGTACCTAAACGCCCTCTCCCCGTACTTCCACGCCTCCCGCCAAAACACCGACGCGAGCCCGATCAAGAATGAATTTTTCGGTAGCAGGGAGAAGAATTCATGTGGGATTAGAGCCCTGAGCTCGAGCGCGTGCTCCTTGGGCGCGTAGTGGGCGACGAATGAGGAGTCGGAGAGGGAGCTTACAGGTGGGGAGACGACGTAAGCCTCGGTGGGGTGCAAATTGCCGCTGCTGGGGTTGACGCGGAGCGACCAAGTGGAGTATCCGGTGGTTTTCCAGGCGGAGAGGGCGAGGGAGTTGTGGAGGAATTCGGAGATGGTGGATTGGGAGAGGGGTTTTGGGGGCGGGAGGGAATTGGAGAGGGAGGGGTAAGGGGGGGAGGTGGGATTGGGGTGATCGGGGTGGGGGAGGGGGAGGAGGGGGGAGGAGAGGTAGCGGCGGAAGGGATTGGGCTGGTTGGCCCAGTCGAGGGAGGGGGCGGAGCGGGCGTATTTGGTGAAGGAGTGTTTGGTTTGGTGGTGGTATGTGAGGACTTGATTGATGAGCTCCTGCTGCTTCTCTTCCATGGCGGGTTGTTGGGAAGAGGTGGAGATGCTGAGGGAAGGCACGAGCCTTGCTGGGAGAGAGAGTGGGAGGCGGTGGTGAATGATGCTGTGCATTACAGCAATGGAATAGCAAATGTGAAAGATTCTTGTTAGTTTCACAAGTTTCTGGACTGCTCTACGTTGTTTTGATTCTCGCCACTTCTCCCCTGCTTTTTTTGAGGACGATAGATGTTTTATGATTGTAAAATAAATATATTTAATTCAATAAAAATACAAATTTCAGTGCTTGGGCAAAAAAATGTACTCCCTCTCCTTGAGAAATTAGTTTTAAATGAAATTAGTAGGAAAAACAGGATTTTTATTCGCGAAACGTATACTAAATTAAGATATTGAAGAATGGTAATAAAGTTTTAAAAAATTTATATTTAAAGAAGTTTTAGTTTATTTTAAAAAAGTTGAATTTTAAAAACACATAAATTATTTTTGGACCTTCATTTAGAAATTCTAATTTTAAAAACATCATGATCAAGATCATTTTAGATTGGGCCCGGCCCTTTCAAATACTAGGTTACAAAAACTAAAATATTTCAGCTCATTAATGCTGGGCCTTATATTGAGTAGTGTTGTTTGTACTTGGTTGGTTACTTGAATTAATGTTGGGCCTTTTATTGTGCTTGGTGGGTTACATGTAAAATTATGGATAATTGATAATTCTATTAATGCATAGAGCTGCGTGACGCCGCTTTTTCGACCCGTACGACGACAAGGATTTATGGAAATGGGAAAACCCAAGTGTCCAACTTCAAGTGGATTATACTGTGCAAAAATTAATTTAATAACCTCACGTTTCAATTAAAAATTTGGGTAATTTTGTATTGGATTGATTACGTGTAAATCATGTCCTAATCCAACTATCAAATGTTGAGATAATCCACTAATCAATTTTGGATTATAAAATTAAAGCAGCTGCATGTCATTTATGCTCCTTAATCATTCTCGCATCAGCGCCAAAAAGGTGGTACCAGAAACCTCTCCCTTCACTCACAACACACACTGACCTGCCGCCATTTCTCGCCCATCACACCCAGGTATGTCTCGATCGATTCAATTTCTACCTATCGATCCTGGATTTTACGATTTCTGTGTTTAATTCACTCCATTCAGTGTCTAATTCTGGTATTAAGGTTTGTTTTGGGTTTTGATTTCACATCGTTTTCTAAGTAGAATTTGATTGCTTTAATCTGTGTCTTTTGTGATGGTTGAAGTGAATTGATAAAGCTAGAGCGATTAAAGGAATCGCATATGTGGAATTAGTTGTTACTGATTCGTGTAAAAGTTTGCATTCATCTGAGGCACTCTAATGTTTTAGCTGTAATTTTCGGGTGGATTACTCTCCGATTTGAAGGATCTTAGTAAAAATATTTGAACTGAACATATTTTTTTATGTTATGTGGTTGTTTATTTGGACAGAAATTGTGAATTCCATTACCGGAAAAGATGAAAAACGTTGGAAGGATGGGAATCCATTATCTGCAGAGGCTGAATGCTGAAAATGTTCCAAAGGACTTGATAGAGAAAGGCCAGGCTCGTGTTATTGAGGCATCCCTGACACTCATCCGCGAGAGGGCGAAGCTCAAGGTATATTCTAATGACCTAACATATATTTATCCATCTTCAATTACCTCATGGATTAATGTCAATGGTGTAGTTGGAATTCATTACATTCCTGTCAATGGTGTATAAAGATGTTCATGTTTATGCTAGTTGGTCTCTGAATATGATGGCGAACTTGGAACATCATTTCATGATAAATTACGAGAAGATTGTTTCTGTGATTTCTGAATTATAGCTCCTTGTGGGATACTTCTATTTGGTTATCTGTTACCTTGAGGTATCCAAAAGCAATATCTGGATTGATTTTCTGGGGAATAAATTTGAGAATGGTGTCTGGGAGAAGTTAAACAATATGGCCTAAATTTCGCAAATCGTTGTATCTACAGCATCTTCACCTAGTTTTAGTTTATCTTTGCAACAGGGGGAACTACTACGAGCTTTGGGAGGTGTGGCGGCATCAGCATCTCTTCTCGGAGTTCCCTTAGGACACAACTCTTCCTTTCTTCAGGGTCCTGCATTTGCACCACCACGTATAAGAGAAGCCATTTGGTGTGGGAGCACAAATTCCACCACAGAAGAAGGTAATGCTTATCCATCACTAGTCAAGTAGTCATGCCATTTTGGTTGGGCATGAATACTCTTTCTTCCAAGGATTTCATTTGTTTGTTGAATGGTAATTCATACTAAGGGAAATGATTGGTTATTGCTTAGTATCATATCAGTATTAAGTCTATTAGTATCTTATACTTATATCTAGTTCATAGTGAGGAAAATGATGTTAATAAATAGTGGAATTCCAGTCATTTGTTTGTTGTTGCATTGTTGACAGAAAGCCCTTTGTTTATCATTTAAACCTTTGTATCTTGCTGATAGTCCCTCCCAAATATTTTGATATCCATGTTCTTGTTCAAAGTTATACTATAAATCTTTAGAATCAAGAATTTGAATTTGTCATATCAATGTTGCAAATTTGTTTTTCGTGTATCAGGGATCTGCATCTATTGAGCAATAAATTGGATTTGTTAAAAAGATGTAAATTTATTTACTTCTTGATTTCATTTATCGTTATTCAAAAGTAAGGTTGGTTTATTCACAACGAGTCATGAAGATAATTAAGTACTCCTAATAGTTACTTTAGCAATTTCACTGGCATGCATGAACTATACACTTGTGTTACTTTATTCTTAATATGATTTCTTTTTTTTTTCTCTCTCCCCCCTTCCTATACAATGATGCTGAATTTGTTCATGAGGAATCTGGCTATGCAGGTAAAGATCTTAATGATCCAAGGGTCCTGACAGATGTTGGTGATGTTCCAGTTCAGGAGTTACGAGATTGTGGAGTTGATGATGATAGATTGATGAATATTATAAGTGAATCTGTGAAGTTAGTGATGGAAGAAGTAAGCTCCCATTTCCAAAGATATCTTTGTTTGTAGGGATTATCTTTCAAATTTTCCTCATACATATCTCATTTTCCTTTTTTTCTGTACTTTTTAGGACCCATTGCGGCCTTTGGTGCTAGGAGGTGATCATTCTATTTCATTTCCTTCTGTGAGAGCCGTATCTGAGAAGCTTGGAGGGCCTGTTGATATTCTTCACCTGGATGCTCATCCTGATATTTATGATGCTTTCGAGGGGAACAAATATTCTCATGCATCTTCTTTTGCTAGAATCATGGAGGGTGGTTATGCTCGGCGACTGTTGCAGGTGACCTAAGATTTTGTCAGTGATGATTGTTTATGTCCATTGATCCAAAATTTCACCGGAGAGCCATGCCAAAATTATGACAAACCTAGCATGCTTTACTTTTCCCAGCCAAATATAATCAGAAAAAGGGGTTGATTGAAATTCTTATAATATGCAGGTTGGAATCAGATCAATTACAAAGGAGGGCAGGGAACAGGGGAAGCGTTTTGGTGTAGAGCAATATGAAATGCGGACATTTTCAAGGGATCGGAACCTACTCGAGAATCTGGTCTCTCTTTCCCCCCCACCCAACACCCACCTTACAGTCTTTTGTGTTGCTCTGTTTTCCTCTCGCTGTCACTATCTCAAAATTTGAGGATTATCAATCTGAAACGTGTGTGAACCATAAATGAGTACATGACAATATGAATTGTTTCAGTGTCTTTTGAACTTTTGAATTTATTTCTGAGGCTTGAGCTCTGATTACCATCTTAGGTATAGTACTACCAGTAATCAAGTTTTGAATATTATATGTCTCAAAAATGAGAGTAAAAAACGATGCCAAAGAATCAAATTTGTTCTTGCCAGAATGTTTGTCCTTATTCTTTTCAGCCTTGAATTATTTGCAGAAACTTGGTGAAGGTGTAAAAGGTGTGTATATTTCTGTCGATTTGGACTGTATGGATCCAGCATTTGCACCAGGAGTTTCTCACATTGAGCCAGGAGGCCTCTCTTTTCGCGATGTTCTCAACATTCTTCAAAACCTTAAAGGTGATGTGGTTGCTGCTGATGTTGTGGAGTTCAATCCACAGCGAGACACTGTTGATGGGATGACTGCGATGGTTGCTGCAAAGCTAGTACGAGAACTGACTGCAAAGATATCAAAATGACTGGGATATTGGATCAGCCTGAATAAGCACATCGTATGCGATGTTGGTTGTGGTGCTACAGCACTTGGCCAAAAAATTAGTTCACCCGGTCGAGCCTGATGCTATATCGAGGTGCATAGGCTCCATGGCTACATGGTCATGCCTTGTACTAACTGCGTCTTTTTAGACAGAATTTTAGTTGCGAAATGGAGAATAGAGTAACAGTTGAGACTTCCATTAATATATATGTATGCACTGTTTGAATGCAACTGTTGATTTGTTGAACGTGGTAGTTTTTTGGATTATGATCGGATCTTTAGAATTGAAACATTGATGATTTGTTTCCATGTTATTGAATTGAAACACTGGTGATTTGTTCACATGATTTTACTTCATCATATTTTGAGTAACTGTGGTGTTAAGATTCTTGTTTATTTCCAGAAACCTTACATCCTCTATAGCATAGACTACACGTTTACCCTTCTACAGTTCTTGCTTTTCTTCATGTTTTCCTAGTGCAGATGCTACAGATAAAGGTAAGGTGAGTCGTCGTCTTCATCATGTCAAGGCATAACAGCAGAGGTCAAGGCAGAGCAGCCGGCGCTTCCTTCCCTTCATGTCGTTTCTCTAGTTTGATGCACTTAAACCGGCTTGCGCAGGTGATGAAGAGTGCGAGATTGAAAGTGATGAGAGCAGCTGACAAGAAGAAAAACCTGTCCATGTGGCCTTGGTTCAGATTTGGAGGTATCCAACCGGGTTTCCCATGCTTTGCTGTAGTTTTCATAACCACTGTCACAATTATGGTGCAGAGATAGCTACCGAGAGCTGATGAAGACATTGATAATCCCAGCCCCAAGCTCTTCAATCTGTCAGGTATCTGCGATGTGAAGAATTCCCATTGAGCGACGTAGATGAAGGCTTCGGAAACTCCCACAAGCACATACTGTGGGATTTGCCAGAAAATACTGAGAGAACTCGTTTCGCCTTCGTCTGCATACTTGAGTCTCCATTGCTCGACCAGGCCTGCAATGATCATGGCAACAATTGATATCACCATCCCGATTCCCATCCTCTGCAGCTCACTTGGAGTCTTAAGCTTTCTCTTGGTCAGTCTGGTGTATAATGGTACAAGCAACCTCTCATAGCAGATGATGAAAGTTGAAGTGCTTATGATGTCGAAGCAAGTCATGCTGGCTGGGGGGACGTGGAAGCTGTTTATCACCGTGTTCATGGATGCTCCCTGCTCCACAAAGAGAGAGAGGACCTGCACAAATACTACAGATGCTACTATTGTGCAGAACCATATTGGAAGCAATCTCAGCACACATTTCACTTCCTCAACTTGTGTTACTGTACAAAGATGCCATGGATTTGGAGTTTGCCCCTTATTTAGAAATATCTCGTCTGATTCAGTCATAACCGCCGCCCTGTCAAGAAACCTGTTGCACTGCAAATATCAGTATTCCGAGGTTCTCGATTCAGACGAACAGCTGTGATAGAGACTTACTTGAAATCATCGGTATGTGATATTCTCCGACCAAATTCCTTGTCATCCTTGTCTCGAACTTCATAGAGCCTATCTTCTCCATTTGAGGACACGCCGAGCTTTAACTTTCTTACAGATGCAGAGATCACCTGAGAGAATCTGGAGATGGGGTTACCAGAGGGCGGCTTCATGTGTCTGTACCGAGACGTCCCACTCAGCAGGAAAGCCAAAGCCAACAAGCCACAAGAGGTTGAGATCCAAAAGGCCAGCACCCATCGCCCTAGATTTTCTATGTACACCAAAACTGTCTCCGCAATTAATGATCCAAGATTAAGAGCTACATAATAGTAACTGAAGAATGCCGTTTTCGATTTGTTCTCTTCTGCATCTTCCTCGTCGAACTGATCTGCACCCAGTGTGGCCATTGCCGGTTCTATAGCCCCACTCCCCAAAGCTAGCAAGTATATAGATATGTAGAAGCAAGCAACTTTAGCTGGTGATGGTTGGTGGCATACATCTCCAATCTTTCCACAACCCTTTGGTTCAAGCATAAACTCTTGAGTTGACAGAGACAGTATCACTAATCCCTATCAAAGAAATGCCAGCTCAAAATCAGTAAAAAGGGTTTGATGTGGAGAAAAGCTCATCCAAAGCAAAGAACAACGAGAGTGGCTTACAATGACTAAGACAGCTTGAAATACAACACAAGTTAGATATCTTCCCAAGTATGAGTCACTGAGAAAAGCCCCCAGCAGAGTGCAGATGTTGAGAGTTCCCATCCATGTACTGAATGTTTTCGCTGCATCCGCGTTCGTCTGCCTCAACACGGATTTGGAGAAAAGCACCATGTTTACTTCTATTCCAGTAAACGCAAGAGCAGCAAGTCCTTCACTTACTGAAACAACAATGCTGGTCAGTCAAAAACACTTTGGTTTTTAGCGACAATATATCTAATAAAAATGGGATTATGTCGTTTTATATTCTGCAACAGCAATCAAGTTTGATTTGGATGTAGAAAATGATGCCATCTTATCTATTGCTACATTGATGTCATTCAGGAAAATTAATATGGATTATATCAGAGTTGGTCAGTGAATGTACCAAGAACCAGAGATCCTGCTCTCCATCCACCTGTTCTGTCTCTTGCTGCTGGCTCCCCGTACATGTCGAGTGTCCCATCTTTCGTGCATTCATCGAGAAGCCCCGTCCCTCGTTCCTGCATGCCGTAGATCAAGCTTAATGAGATCTGAGTCTAGAGAAGGTAAAATCTCAACTCTAACAAGTTTTTTTTTCTGGATAAACTCACCATGACAGATGCTAGTCCTATATATTAAAAAACAGATAGTTACAATGACTCTAATGAACAGTTATTTAACTCAGTGGTCGGTCCAAGAAAATGACTAAACAATTCCGTGAAAAAAGCCAGAAATAGTCACACAAATACTACTGATGAAACAATATCATAACAAAGATTAAGATAAGGCCTTTTCCTAAGTATGCTAATCATTGAAAGCTAGAAGAAAGCCTCCATCTAGCTAGACTATTGTACTTTTATGATCACCTGCTGCATTATTAAATCACCACTAGGGGGCACATTAGGTCCACCTAGTTCATACTTAAATCTCCTTTTCAGCTTCAGCTTGATATACAAAAATTAAATAATTTTGACTACTTATATGTTCTTGACATGCCATCGATGATATTGGTTTGAATTCAACCACAAAACTTATAGCTATCCCACATTTTCCTCCGTCATTCATGATGATTGCTAATGATTCATTTTAACACAGGCGCAGCTGTAAGAATAAGATACATGGTCGGTCTCATGGGCTATTCATTTCGTATTAGTTGGGACTGGATTTATTTTTTCGGGTTAGAAATTTTCAAACCACAACCCTTATTCATTTTACCGCTCTTTCTATATTCGGGCTGAATTGACATTCCTCTGTTTTGTTTCTCGAAGAACAACGACGTAAAGTATGTAGAGACAGAAAGGCGCGGCCTTTAGTTGTGTTGGTAAGGGATTGAACAGGGAGTGCAAAACCTTCAATCATGCCTCTTACACCTTCTTCAACAACATGCGAGAGATCAAAGATTTGTAAAGTGGAAAAAGAGATCGGCTCAAAAGAGATTTTCTCAATCATTGTGTTTTGTATTTATTAACGTGGAAAACATGGAAACGACAAACAAACATGGCAATGAAATGAATTATACTCGAGAATGTGTGAAGACAGAAGAAGAAATATTATGGCTGCTTGACAAACTGCATTTTTCATCATTCAAATTTTTAATTTGAAAAAGAAGAAAAGGAGGTAAAAGCATTATCTTTCGTCATAACTTAATTTCATTTATCAATTAGATTTTGCTTGCTTGCAAAATTGATTAAAACATAATGATGCTCGATCAATGTGTTTCTTATCAATTCAATTATAATAACTTGATAACATAATTGTATCAAAATATTGAGATGCATACTTATTATTTACATTTGAATAAGATGCACAATTAATAGTGTCTTTTTTCCCTCACAAAAAGTGTTCTACTTGCCATTTTCCCACTCTCTTACTTTGCTTCTTTTTTATTCTCTTACTTTGCTTCTTTTTTATGTCATATTTATCCACATTCAACTAAGATTATTCTAGTTGTTTTTTTCTCTCGTATCTTATTAATTTTACATTAAAACTCATGACGTACTACTAAGACACTGCGATGCGACAGATGCGTTTTCCCTTTTTCTCTTTGTGGAAAACGACCAAATAATGCTTTATGGGTTTGGTGATCTTTTGAAATGAACAATTAAAATCGTTTCTTTTTTATATTGTCGGCGTGATGGTAGAAGGTTCGGGCACAATGGCTAAGTCCTTAGCCAAGTTGTGGTATAAATTAATGAGTACAAGCTATAGCATGCGTGGTTCATTGAACTATTTAATTCAACTCTATTTTATTTCCCCCCTTTGCTTGTGTTGCTATTGATTTGTGGGAACCACAGTGCTCCCCTTGGTGTATTTGGTGGTTGTATTATTTTGGTAGCAACAGGCGTGGAATACTTTTACCTTTTATTGCATATATTTTAACATAGTATGTCTTGCATGAATCCATGATGACTGTGATTATGACACATCTTCATGTCTAAGTTTTCTTTAGCAGAGGCACTGAAATATTGTTGATTTTCTTTCTCATTCATTGTTTTTTTGGAGCTTGAATGCTCTGTTGATAATGATACTCGATGTGAAGCTTGTTTTGAAGTAGAACACATAATGAAACATAGTCATGTCATGTTGGTGTTGTGGGAGATGTTGTTCATGTCTTTTACTGATGTACTAACATGTTTGTTGCTATTCCAACTATCTATCCAACACTATCATAATAATGAGCTTATGTAAGCACTATTAATGGTCTGGTCATTCATGAAAGTAAAAGAAGTTTTGAAAGGTTTCTAAGGGAAAAGAGAGTGTGAGAATTGGGGGAAAAGTAAGAAAGGATTAGCTGCAGCATATTGACTTAATTATGAGATCAACACATCATTTCTCATAGTCCATAGAGCTGTTTGATCATAGTTTTTTTTAGGATCAACTTGCTTGATACCGAACATTATCATGCAGATTATGATATTGATGGTTTCTAGTAGCAAAATAGGGAGTAAGTATGATAGTCTCTTTCGTCCCATCAAAAATAAATAACTTTTCTTTTTGATATGTTCAAATGAAGGGATAATTCATTTAAATCACAAAGTTTGGTCAAATTCAAGTTTGTCCCATGAGCTTCGAAATCAGAATATTAAATCACGAAATTTCAATTTTTCTCAATTGTCTCATCCATAAACAAAATTTCATCTTTTAACGATATTCAAAACAACGTATTTCAATAAAATTAAAGAGAAATGAAAAAAAAGGAATAAAAAATACTTATTTTAATGAAAGAGTTAAAATATGAAACTTTACGCATGGATGGATGAGATAATTGAGTAAAATTGAAATTTCATTATTTAATGTTCCAATTTCAAAGTTCATTCAACAATTCAGAATTTGACCAAACTATATGACATAAATGACTATTAACCTCTTTTAAAAATAAGAATACTAATATTACATGCTGAAAAAGAATAAGGACATCGGAAGGAAGGAGTATTTGCTATTGTAGAGCATCTTGAACATTTAGTGTTTCCCAATTCACTATTTTTTGTTACTAGCCTAGTGAAGTTTATCAATGCTGATAATTATTCTAAATTGTAAAATAATCCAGTATACTAAAATATTAGGCTCAATTTACTGGGCCGTAGCCAATTATTGCAGCCCGTCTGCAAGTGATAGGCCCGTCACCAAAATTGGGCAAAACGAAGCGCGCGAAACCACACCAGAAACACACACTGATTCTTAGAATGGACGTTTCGAGTCTCCCAATTTCTCCAACGCACCGGGGAAAGTTGATATCGGCCGGCTACTCTTCTCTCTCCTCTCTCTCCTCCCTGTCTCCTTCCCGTTTAGCCCTAGGTTTTCGCGATTCTACTGTGTTACTATTTTTTTACTTGAATTTCCGTTTCAGTGATGCTTTCTGAGTGCTTGTCTGTTGTCACTAACTTCAACTGTATTGTATGTAATTGAACAGAGTTGAAGATTTCGGAAAATGAGGCGGTGGAGATTTTGAAAGTAGCATCTGGAAGGAGTGGGCAAGACAAAATTGAGACCGGAAGTCGTGCTATTGTGAATGGTAAAATTAGTTTCCAGCCTGAATTACTGAATTGGCTTGTTTTATTGGAAGATTCATTTTCTTGTTCTGCTAATACAAGGCTGATATATTTGCATTTTTGCATTATGATCATTTGTGAGTAATGTTGGCATATTACACTTGTGAAGTACTAATATGGAATAAGAGAAGGAACAGTATTCCTTTTGGATTTTCTCTTTCTGTTTTCTTTTCTAGGTGCAACATAAATAACTGCTTGAGAGTTGTAAATGGTTATATTCCATTTGAGATGCAGAATGTTGTATTCCTTTTTTCCTTCTCTACTCCTTGAGGAGTCAGCCATAGCATTATTGTTGCTTATGCAGTTGAAGAAGCCTTGAATTATATAAGTTTTCACATTGATTCTGTATAGGAGCACAGACGGCATGGGATATGCTGCATGAGGAGGAATCTTCCAAATGCATCACCACATCTTGCTCAAATTTGGATGAAATCTTAGGTGGAGGAATACATTGTAAAGAAGTTACCGAGATTGGTCAGTCAGCCATACAAACCTCGTACCCGCTAAATTTACATATTGAGTATTTCCCCCCTCATTATTCTGTTACCATAATCATAGTCTTGACTTTATCAGGTGGAGTGCCGGGCATTGGTAAAACCCAACTTGGGTGAGGATAATTATACCTATGTACTATTTCTTTAGTTCTTTGCTCAAGTTGTGTATCCATTACTTCATTTTCGTGCAATGTGTAATGGATAAATGTAGTATTCAGCTTGCAGTGAATGTCCAAATCCCAGCTGAGTATGGTGGCCTTGGAGGGAAAGCAGTTTATATTGGTACCTTGTGGATAATATGCTGATTGCTCTCAATGTATTACTACTGTTATCTCCTGAGTTTTTAGCTCTTAGTGTTGGGTTGTTTTCAGATACAGAAGGCAGTTTTATGGTGGAACGTGTTCTACAAATTGCGGAGGCATGTGCTCAAGACATGCTAGAATATAACACCTTGCTGCGAAGGGATTCTCAAGCCTGCTTAGTAGATAAACAGCCAAAGTCTTTTCTTGATAATATATTCTACTTCCGTGTATGCACTTACACAGAGCAAATCGCTGTGATAAATTACTTGGAGAAGTTTCTCTCTGAGCATAAAGATGTAGGTGTAAGAAATTGAATGGCTCTTAATCTGGAGGTGCATGGGTTTTATAGCTTTTAAGTCTTGTTTCACAGGTTAAGGTTGTCATTGTTGACAGCATCACTTTCCACTTCCGTCAAGATTTCGAGGATATGGCACTCAGGACTCGATTACTCAGTGGAATGGCACTAAAAGTGATGAAACTTGCAAAGAAGTTCAATTTAGCTGTAAGGACTTCTGCAATTTGGTTTCATCCAAGCACCTTTATGTTTCTGCTGTGTGGTTGTTATCAATGCAAAGATCCCCAATAGAATTTCACTCATTTTTAGCCTATGCCACATACTTCTGCAGGTTGTTCTATTAAATCAAGTAACCACTAAGTTCGTGGAAGGCTCATTTCAGCTAACTCTCGCTCTTGGTAATACCCATAAATTTACTTTATTCTCTTCTTTTCACACTTCCCATTCTGCTACTTATAGCGTCTTCATTCCGTGTGGCTATTTCTAATTAAAATAAGTAGAATTAGAACTGAAAACTGCAGATATACAATCTTCTAACCCATAAACCCCGGTCAACAGGCGACAGCTGGGCACATGCTGCTACAAACCGGATTATACTGTACTGGAATGGCAATGAGAGGCACGCATTTATTGATAAATCACCTTCTTTACCATCAGCTTCATCTCCTTACACTGTAACAGGACGAGGTATCCGAAACTCAACTTCAAACTGTAAAAGAGTGAAACTGATGTAGCTTTTGGTCAGAGAATAAAACTGTAGAGGTTCTGTTTTCTTGGATGTGGTAATCAATAAACAGCCTGCTAAGCTAAGCATCATTGAACTTCCATTTTTCCGCATGCTTTGTTATGGTAATGCATAAAGTCCATCCTCATTACTTGCTTCGCTGCTTGTTATTTGGGTTCAAGACTTTTTGGGTAGTCTAGTTTTTGGTTCATGATGGTTAAACCAGTTTAGTCACAGTGATGGTGGATCTAGGTTTTTGTCCGGATTTTTTTTGTCTTGGGATGTCCGGGGTCGCTGTCATAAGCACGCACGTAAAGTCGACCTGGAGGTGTTGGTGGGAGTTGAACCCTTTACCTCCTCGTCTAATCTTCATGTAGAACTTACAATTGTGTAATAAAACTCAACTGTCATTTTTTCAAAGAAAATGGCTTTTTTGACCAGCCATTAATTTAAGTAAAAGAAAAAATGCTAGTATTGCTGGCTTGCTGCTGCTATTAGAAGTTAGGTTGCACCTACCTCTGATATGAACCGCAATTCAATTACATAGTGTGTTGGTTGATGAATAAAAAATGAGTAAATATAGAACAAAGAAAGTTTGATCACCTACAGATTTTTGACTAATTTTATTTTGAACTTAGACTATAGTATTACTTTCCATTCAGCCATCAATCTTTTCATCCTTAAAATAATTTGCAAGACCAGTCTACCTATCTACTTTTAGCAAATTATCCCATTTCAAAAGCCGACGCCTCTCTCCTAAACTCACGATATAGTACTAGTTATTAACACCAACCATCAAGGTCAATCTAAATTATGTTATAGTATAAGATTTTATATCTAATTGTACAATAAAATTTCCTTTTTGAGATACAATGTGCAAGAGTTTCAATACTTCAATTCATGCGGTTTAATAAGTAGGATATGCCGTAAAACAGCGGTCTGTTCCACCGTGCGATCATTATTTATTTCTGTTATACTATTATTCATGCCTAAGAATCTACGAGATTACTAACTTATCGTATAGTTGACTTCTAATTAAATTTATTAAAAAGTAATTTGCTAAATCTATACCTTTTGCAGTTGGATGTGCTGAACTATTATAACCATTATTTTAGCATTCCTAGTTACCTAATGAACAACGCAAACTCCACAAGATTGATCATGTAAAAAATATACTTATTTCTAAACATATAAAAGTAAATAGTACTTATACCATTCCATGGATTTTATTGCTGTTTAAAGCTATAGGAGTACTATTTTTAACTAAAGCGCGCACTAGATTCGACCCAGTATTTCAAGATTGGTTGAAGGGTAATCATCATTTAAAAATTAATCCCTTTAAAAAATTCAAAGATTAATGCCTCGTTAAAGCAATACTACAGCCTACAAGTAATTTATATTAATTCTAACCCTACAAAGCATGAAGAGATCTTTGCTTTATGCTTATAATATTCTTCCTCCCTTTTTTTGTATTTTTTTGGAGAACATGCATTATGTTATTGTTTTATTTTAGAAATTTGTACCTATTAATTAGAGAACAAATATACTCCGTATCATTTTCTTATACTAGTATTGTAAGCTAAAAATCTATTACTCATTTCTTACAAACCAATATGCAATATTTCCCCATTTGCACATGTAAACATTCACTACATGACAAATTCTCCTATATAGTTATATAGCTCATTGAAATTAATTAGTAGGAGTATTCTCTATGTTTTAATGTAAATCAATTATTCCTACTGGTGCTTAGCTATAAACATAGGTTGTGCTGATAAATCATAATTGTACTGTCTAAATTCACACTTAATTTAAATAAAACCATACTACTACTAAAATAAAATCGATCTCAATAATAGTAGTATTATGTATATAAAATTAAAATATGTGATAGACGTGAAATATGATACACAAATAATAAAAAGATTTTAGCAAATTTCTTATCCAGCAACCGAAAAAACCATAGAAAACTCCCTCACACCTCATATTTCTCCTTTTATCTATCTTCACCAATCCTCTCTCACTCATTTCGACAAACACAAAGCAAGCACCACCACTGAGCCATGGCTTCCTCCTCCTCTCTCACTCTCTCTCAAGCCATCCTCTCCCGCTCCTCCATCCCCCGCCATGGCTCCTCCCAGCAGCTCCACCCCGCCTCCATCCCCTCCTTCTCCGGCCTCAAATCCATCTCCTCCTCCGCCGCCGCCGCCGCCTCCCTCTCCCGCCGCCGCTCCGCCGCCGTGGTCCGCCACCCGGTGATCGCCTCCGCCGCCGTGGAGACCCTCGAGAAGACCACCGACACCGAGCTCGTGGAGAAGTCCGTCAACACCATCCGCTTCCTCTCAATCGACGCCGTGGAGAAGGCCAATTCCGGCCACCCCGGTTTGCCGATGGGATGCGCTCCGATGGGCCACATATTGTACGATGAGGTGATGAGGTACAACCCCAAGAACCCTTACTGGTTCAACCGCGACCGCTTCGTTCTCTCCGCCGGCCACGGATGCATGCTGCAGTACGCCCTTCTTCACCTCGCCGGTTACGATGCCGTCCAGGTAGAATCTCTTTGCTTGTGATTATTCCATTTACCACTCGTTTTGATCACCAAATGCTTCATATTCCATCTGTTTTCTGTTGTTGGAATTCTAGTTATTTTGGTTTGAAGATGTGATTTTGAATTATGGATCTGAGAGTCTGGAAAAATTGGGATAATTTCGAGTTGTTTCTCGAGGTCAACTGACTGTTATCTTGATTTACTGTTGTGGGTCAATGATGAATTAGTTTTGGATTGTTAAAGAATGCTTGTTCTTGTTCCCTTTTGGTGTATGAAGCTAATCATTTAAATTGCCAAAGGTTGTTATGTTTGATACTTATTTCATTAGTTTCATGAACATTTGTGTATTCTTATGCACGTTTCAGGAAGACGATTTGAAGAATTTCAGGCAATGGGAAAGCAGGACACCTGGTCACCCTGAGAACTTTGAGACACCCGGTGTTGAAGTCACCACTGGTTCGGACCCAAATACATGAATTTCTTCTCATATGGTAGCAAACAACTGAACTTTGTTCTGTGAATCTGACGGCTGTTTTCTTACACATATGTGCAGGGCCACTTGGTCAAGGTATTGCCAATGCTGTTGGTCTGGCACTTGCAGAGAAGCACTTGGCTGCACGATACAACAAGCCGGATAGCGAGATAGTTGATCACTACACGTAATGAGCTATTTCTTCTCATCTTTTTGCGTGGTTCGTTCTTTGGTCGAGGATTATATCCCTTATTGATTATTTGTGGATTTGGATTGAACTCAGATATTGTATCCTTGGTGATGGTTGTCAAATGGAGGGTATCTCGAATGAAGCCGCCTCCCTTGCTGGTCACTGGGGGCTTGGGAAGTTGATTGCTTTCTATGACGACAATCACATCTCTATTGATGGTGACACTGAGATTGCTTTCACTGAGAGCGTTGACACTCGCTTTGAGGGTCTTGGCTGGCATATAATCTGGGTGAAGAATGGTAACACCGGATATGATGAAATCCGTGCTGCCATCAAGGAAGCCAAGTCTGTGACGGACAAACCCACTCTGATTAAGGTAAGATATTTTTCAATGGGACGGTGAAAGTGGCGATTAGAAATATCCATGTAGCATTCTTTATTCACAAAAGAGTTATTAATGTTGACTCTTGTTTTTGTTCGAGAAGGTTACCACAACCATTGGCTTTGGCTCCCCCAACAAAGCCAATTCGTACAGTGTCCATGGAAGTGCATTGGGTGCTAAGGAAGTCGAGGCCACCAGACAGAATCTCGGATGGCCATATGAGCCGTTCCATGTGCCCGAAGATGTGAAAAGGTAAGGATGTGTCGCCTTACTTCTCAGGTTGAGGTTTATTATGTATCTTGGCAGATGAACGCCTATTTAATTTTAATATTCTTCGTATCAGTCATTGGAGCCGACACACTCCCGAAGGAGCTGCTCTTGAAGCTGAATGGAATGCCAAGTTTGCCGAATATGAGAAGAAGTACCCAGAGGAATCAGCTGAGCTGAAATCTATCATCACCGGTGCCTTGCCAGCTGGCTGGGAGAAGGCTCTTCCTGTAAGTTATATTTACCAATATTATTGCTATTAATTGGTAATCAAGTTATTGAGAAGATCAAGTGTTACATTTTGAATAGATAGGCTGATAGCAGCATCAGTACTCTTTAAGGGTAGTGAGGCAAACCCTGCTCTTCGCTATCAAGTGGAGTATATATTTTTCCTTGTTGATTTCTGACGTTTAAACGCTGCTTGTTTCAGACATACACTCCCGAGAGCCCAGGTGATGCCACAAGAAATCTGTCTCAGACAAATCTCAATGCTCTTGCAAAGGTTCTCCCTGGTCTGATTGGTGGCAGTGCTGATCTCGCCTCGTCCAACATGACCCTTCTTAAAATGTTTGGAGACTTCCAGAAGAACACACCAGAAGAGCGTAACGTGAGGTTTGGTGTCCGTGAACATGCTATGGGAGCCATCTGCAACGGAATTGCCCTTCACAGCCCGGGTTTCATCCCCTACTGTGCAACTTTCTTTGTGTTCACTGATTACATGAGAGCATCCATGAGGATCTCTGCCTTGTCTGAAGCTGGAGTCATCTACGTCATGACCCACGATTCTATCGGGCTGGGCGAAGATGGACCCACCCATCAGCCAATTGAGCATTTGGCAAGCTTCCGTGCCATGCCCAACATTCTGATGTTCCGTCCAGCTGATGGCAACGAGACAGCAGGAGCCTACAAGGTGGCCGTTGTCAACAGGAAGAGACCCTCTGTTCTGGCCCTTTCTCGCCAGAAGCTCCCCCAGCTCCCAGGCACCTCAATTGAGGGAGTGGAAAAGGGAGGATACACCATCTCAGACAACTCGTCTGGCAACAAGCCCGATGTCATTCTGATTGGAACCGGCTCAGAGCTGGAAATCGCAGCCAAGGCTGCTGATGAGCTCAGAAAGGAAGGCAAGGCAGTGAGAGTCGTCTCCTTCGTTTCTTGGGAGCTCTTTGACGAGCAATCTGCTGAGTACAAGGAAAGCGTGCTGCCTGCCGCAGTGACTGCTAGGGTTAGCATTGAGGCTGGGTCAACGTTCGGGTGGGGCAAGATTGTTGGCTCCAGTGGAAAGTCTATTGGAATTGATCGGTTTGGGGCTAGTGCACCTGCTGGGAAGATATACAAGGAGTTCGGCATCACAGCAGAAGCTGTTGTAGCCGCAGCCAAAGCGTTGATCTAAGCTTTCTTCTTTCCATTCGGATGTCGTTTGTGGTTTGATTGAAGCACATAAAGAGAAAAGGGGCTCGATTTGGAGCAGCAGAGCTGAGAATTCCTAATAAAGAATACACAATTCTCTTGTTTTCGTTTTTTGTTCCATCAAGATTGAGCTTTTGTAGTCTAAAATGTGATCGAGTTATATATATTGGGCACAAGAATTCTCTTGAATATGTAAACTCGAACATTTCTTGATTTTGTACCTTAATTGTTTATCAGCAATCAAAAGGCTCTTGTTCCCCAAACCAGTAAAACCATCACCATTTTATTATCACCTCTGAATTTGATGGTTATAAATAATGGATTGAAGCCATTGAATTCATAGAAAGTGACCTGTTCTATCCTCATCTACTGAGGAAAAATGAGGCCATAAATGGTGATGGCATCAAGTATTGTGTGGTAGATCAAAGATAAGTGGTGTGAGCTCTAGGATTGGGCTATCCACATTGTTTCAATTTTGGCTTTTCATACCAGTGATTAACAGCAATATGTTAACTTGTTTGCTTTTATTATTTTTGGACTCTTTTCCCTTTAGATGTTGAAGGGTAGGTATTCAATTATGTGGTGGGACCATCATCATCACTTAGCATAAGCCTTCAGCATATTCTCTCTCTCAATAAGTGGTATGAGCAATACTTTATCTATAAATGTATGCTAAGTTAGATTTGTTTCAATATATTTTCATGCTATTTGAATCTTTTAAAGAAGATTGTGCATTTAACACGTGGTGAAGTTGATAAATTTACCAGGACTGACATTGGACGCATGTAGCATGCACAAGAACATATTTATGACTATTGTAATGAAATGAAATGATATTTTATTTGATTCAATGCAAGAATGAGAGACCCAATCTGGCCCTTTCCAGATCTATGACATATAGTAGTACTCCAATATAAAATGAGCTCACCAACCATACCAATCTAGTGGTTGGTGATTGTGTTTGGTGGATACAGTTCTATCAATTACAGTATAATGTTAATGCTCGCGACCACTTATGTTTTGTGCCAACAAGGCACAGCCTCAGGCACTATACCCATTACCAACCCAGAAAGCTATTTTCCATTTATATTTATCTGATGTAACAATATTTTCCTACCAAATCTTAGTCTTAGTAGTATAAATTTTAATTTTATTATGCAAAGTACCCTTTAACTTATACTACTAGAATAATAATAATGGTGTATTTTACAGCCTAATGAAGCAAATATCTACATTTATTCACTAGTATATTATATGCCTAGTATGTATATCGAATAATAAGCATCGACAAGAAATGACTAATTTTTATTGTAGTATACCTCATTTTCTTACTATTTGACGTTCTGATGAGGATATACATTTTACCATATTTTGTCAGTTTAAATCATTTTCCCTTCAAATTGTCTTCTCTTTATCAATATTCTTATGATAGTATATAACAATTTAAATATTTACATAATTAAAAAAGTAAAAGAGGAGTAAAATGTCAACAAACATTTTGCTCTACGAGACACTGTTCTTCTCTTTATTTAATGGAATTGAAGATAAAAACGAATTTATGACGAATGTAAAGAATAAAATGATGGCAAAATAAGAAAAAAGTGAAACACACCAAATTTCGAAGTGGTTGGTGAAGCGAAATTGATCGTTACCGATGCTGACCAAATTCTAACTCGCCAACCTCCTTCTACTTCAACCTAACCCCCCATTTCACAACTACAAACAATTCTCCATCCCTCAATACTCATTTCTCATCTATAATCATCAATTACATATCTCAATTTGCTGATAAACACCAGCTCTTAATTAATGGCTCACGTCGCGAAAATGGCGCACAATCTCGCCTCGCCCAAATTCACAACCCCTAATGCTAAATCCCCGGCTTCAACTTCGTCCTCCTTGTTTTTCGCCTCCAAGAGTTTGAACAATTCGTCGAAAAGATCGTGGGGATTGGGTAAAAGTTCGATCTTGACGGTTAAAAAGACGAATCAATTGAGAGTTGTGGCCTCGGTCGCGACGACGGAGAAGCCCTCGACGGTGCCGGAGATCGTGCTCCAACCCATCAGAGAAATCTCGGGTACTGTTAAGTTGCCGGGCTCTAAATCACTCTCCAACCGAATTTTGCTTCTTGCTGCTCTGTCTGAGGTAGAACTTACATTTTGCTTATCGATTTGCAATGCTGAAATAGTATATTTTTTAATTGCTTAAATGCATGTTTCAGGGTTCATTTTCTTTGTTATAAAGTATAAATGCAATGCTTATGTTTGTGTTCTGTACACTTGTATTAAAGCTGAATTTGACTGAGATAATCAAATTGATTTAGTTTTTTTTTTCCTAGGCCAAAAATATGTGTGATAGTATCTTTTACACAGAGCATTTCTTTACTTGCTGTCGTAGACCTATTTCCATGCAATATGGCAGTTAATGGCTCACTTACTTGTGGTTAGTATTTCCATCTAGTGGAGCTTCCTAGACATCTCTCCCTTTGTCTATGTAGTTGGCTTGGAGAAGATGGATTCTTATCTGACATGAAATATGTCGTATTGATTGAGCGTGTAGTTTTACTTTGTAGCATGTACTTAGTTGTTGAGCAGTTGGAGAATCTATGTCCAACACTTGTCAGATATCTTTCTTTATTTGATCTAGGATTACATGTTTGAAACACTTGTCCATCTGTAGCTGAAGATTGAGAGTATGAGAAGAAAAGTTATGATCACATAATTTTTCTCTTCTTTTATGTATAGTATCATATTTTGAACCTTTCACGCCGCCTCAAATTTTCATTTGATTAGTGCTAGAAATACGTTAGGAGTCCCTAATCTCTTTTCACAGATTATTTCATGCATATTTTTATCTTTCCTTGTGTAAATTTATAAGTTAGCCAGTCACAAGATGCAATAAACTTCTGGTGGATGTTGAATGTGCTCCACAGTTATCTACTAGTTCTTTGGTCTATGTCTACTTTTAACTATGTTCCTGAAATAACCCTTACATGTTTTCTAGGGAACGACTGTTGTGGACAACTTGCTAAGCAGTGATGATATTCATTATATGCTTGGTGCCTTGAGGACTCTTGGGTTAGATGTCGAAGAAGACAAAGCTAATCAACGCGCAGTTGTGGGAGGCTCTGGTGGCCTATTTCCAGCTTCTAAAGAAGCCAAGGAAGAAATTCAACTTTTCTTAGGAAATGCAGGAACAGCAATGCGCCCATTGACTGCTGCAGTTGTTGCTGCTGGTGGGAATGCAAGGTATATTATTTACACACTTTCCACCAGTGTATTATTTACATTTATGCCTGATCCTTGAGAATTTTTAGTGTGATTCTATTTGAGTTTTGGATAATTGTAGCTGCAAGGGGCACTTAATATAATTAAATAATCTTGATTGATTTATTTGTCAGTAATCTTGATTGATTTCTTACTGTCTGGAATTTATACTTTGTCATGGTTTTCAGCTATGTGCTTGATGGAGTCCCTCGCATGAGAGAGAGACCTATTGGTGATTTAGTCACTGGACTTAAGCAGCTCGGTGCTGAAGTTGATTGTTTCCTGGGCACTGATTGTCCCCCTGTTCGTGTTGTTGGAAAAGGAGGTCTTCCTGGTGGGAAGGTGGGTCTTCCTCTCACTTGAAATTTAATTCTGCCATTTTTTTGGAAATTACTCAGACTGATACATACAGTAACGTCGTACCCAATGCTTCAAACTGATACCTACCATGTTGGTTTCTTTCATCTAGGATGAAATATTCGGCTTTTCTGCTAATAAATTAGACTTGGGAGATTGTTTTCTTCTGCCTTATCCCTTATCTTATCATATGTGAACTGAATAGATGAATACATTCAAACAACAGAACATGCTATCGTGAGTGTTTATTTCGGTGCCACCTTATCTGGATAAGAGTACTGAATGAACTTCTTCCTCGCTCTGAATTTTTTCGTCCCAATTTGGAAATGGAAACAAAACAACACTTATATATTAGAACGTCACTGAGAATCTATTATTTATCTTCTCTCTGTTCTTGCCTTATGTCTGCAGGTGAAGCTATCTGGATCCATAAGCAGCCAATACCTGACTGCTCTGCTCATGGCTGCACCCCTAGCTTTAGGAGACGTTGAGATTGAAATAATTGACAAACTCATTTCCGTGCCTTATGTGGAGATGACACTTAAATTGATGGAACGCTTTGGTGTCTCAGTAGAGCACAGTGACAGCTGGGACCGGTTCTTTGTCCGAGGAGGTCAAAAGTACAAGTAAGTTCCTCCACACTGATATGTAAGCAGGTTTGAGGAATTCGATTTGTTGAAGCTTTAACTTGAACTTGATGCAATTATCAGGTCTCCTGGGAAAGCCTATGTGGAAGGTGATGCCTCAAGCGCAAGTTACTTCTTGGCCGGTGCAGCTGTTACTGGTGGAACTGTTACTGTTGAAGGGTGTGGAACGAGCAGTTTGCAGGTATTTCGGCTTCATTTGATGTTGTGATCTTTCTGATCCTTTCAGATGACGGGATTTCTAATATCTTCTGCTCATATATTTCATTTTGAAGGGTGATGTTAAATTTGCCGAGGTTCTTGAAAAAATGGGTGCTGAGGTGACCTGGACCGAGAACAGTGTGACTGTTAAGGGACCTCCTCGTGATGCATTTGGAAGGAAACATTTGCGACCCGTTGACATAAACATGAACAAAATGCCCGATGTGGCCATGACTCTCGCTGTGGTGGCACTTTTTGCAGATGGACCCACTGCTATAAGAGATGGTACGGCTGCCTCTTATAACACGATCATATGTTTCTCTTCGTTAGTGAATAATAAATGAAGTAGTTGACACAAGTCAGCTAAAATGTCGCTATCTGCTTCCGTAGTTATAAATGAAAACGAAAGCAATGTGGATGATGATTTAAAGAATCTTAATACTCTTTACCTTTGATCCTTTACCAAAATCTTATCCTATCTCCAATCAATGGGCCTAAGCCAGGAGCATCTATTCTCACTGCCTTTGATCAACTTTTGCTCAGAATCTTCTGCTTTCAATGCTACTTATCTCGTCTGCGAAAACTGACCCGTTATCTCCCATTTGTTTGCAGTGGCCAGCTGGAGGGTTAAAGAAACCGAAAGAATGATTGCCATTTGCACAGAGCTTAGGAAGGTATGTTGCATTTTACGCGCGTTTCCTCCATCTGTGGATATCTCTCGTGTGATCATCGTTCTACTTGTACCTATGTTTCAGCTGGGAGCAACGGTTGAGGAAGGGCCGGATTACTGCGTGATCACCCCACCGGAGAAACTGAATGTGACGGAGATTGACACGTATGACGACCATAGGATGGCGATGGCCTTCTCTCTGGCTGCATGTGCCGAGGTTCCAGTGACCATCAAGGACCCCGGGTGCACCCGTAAGACCTTCCCCAACTATTTCGACGTGCTTGCTACGTTTTCGAAGCACTGAAAGAACTATTGCCATCACTGATGAAGAAACGAATGTGAAAGATCACCAAATTTTGGAATGCAGTGAGATGTTGAAATTGTTTGTAACAGTAAAATAAGACATGTTTAATATTGGGAATTATTTTGGTTGTAGACATAGATTGAATGTGTTGTGACCATTTCTTGAGTAATAAATTAATGTTTTGAATATTAGATTAATGTTTTTTGTAATGCATTCTTGTCAGCTTGGCCTGCATTGCAAGTAAGAGTTGGCAATTTCCATACACCATCGGGCCGGATCTAAAATCCGTCGGGCCTTCATTGATCCATATTCTTGTTTTTTTACTTATTTTTCTTTATTTATTATATCAATTTAAAATGGGATATTTATTTAGCACTAATTAATTTCTACACAAAGAATGTGCTAGGGGAGGGGCAAAATAACCAAAATCCAATAAGAATCAAACCTGAAATTTAAAATTTAGTTTGGTTTTTCAGTTCGATTCGATTTAAACTTTTGGCTAATTTTGTTTTTTTTTAATTCGTATTTTTTATATCATATATTACTACAATGTAAGTAATAAACTTTATATTTTATAGGATTGTAGATTTTTTTTATATGTTAATTGGTTGATAAGATATAATTTTTGCGTCAATTATAGAAAATTAATTTTTTGAATTTTTTTTTTTTGAGTTTTTGGATTTATTGTGTAGTTACAGTTTTTTGGGTTCGATTTTATAATTTGATTTTCATTTTTTAGGATTTTTCGACTAGAATCGACTTTTATAATTCGGATTTCAATTTTTTGGATTTGATTTATCGGATAATTCAATTTGGCTAAAAATCGATCCGAAAAACGAATTCTCAGCCTAAAATATGCAAATCAGATAACTAGTCAATTTTGTTAGCAACGAATTTGAATTTATATGTGGACTAAGTCTATTGGTAGAGTATTAAATTATATTATCAATTTGCAGACAAAGGTAACATCACTTCTGAAAAATTATTGAATCAAACAAAGTATTGACAGTTACATTTAATTTACCGTTTCATAGTCACACAAATGAAAAATTATTGAATCAAACAAATTATTGACAGTTACATTTAATTTTCATAGTCACACAAATGGAAGCATATGATTCATGAACACACCACACGCATTGTGTGTGTATGTGTGTGTATATATACATATATATTATGTCGCCGACTGTAATAACTGTAAAGGCAGTGGAACATGAGAGAGACTGTCACCTTATAACATATCACATGGTTGAGATTGAGGTGTGACAGTGATGGAGGAGAAGATGTAAATAATTAATTTATGTTATATGTAATTTATTTTATTATTATCCCCTAATTCTTGATTTCCTCGTTACATTTGTTTTCTTATTCTCCCTCAATTATTGATTTCCACATCTCATCAAATCACGGATTAATTCTTGATTTTGGCATTTATTTAATAACAGTACCTCAATTCAACCTTTGATTTGTCATTTTCATTATTATAAATTTTGCCTTTATAGAGAGGATATTAGTTGGGAACAACAATCTCATCTTCTCCATAAAGTTGCACATGTATTCACTAAAATTAGATGCAAAAGGAAAGAGGATCACATTCCTTCCTATCAAGTTTTGGTGGATATTTTTATTTCATTTGTGTATTATTAATTGATTAATGGTATTTTCCCCATTTTTCGTAATATTAGTTTGACATTTTGGTTAAAATGAAGAAGAGCTTATTATTTGTTGTGATTTTTGGGGTATTTTGTTGGCATCGTTCCTCAGTTTCTTCAATTTGACTTCTAATTTTTGTTATAGCAAAGTCACAAAAATCTTTCTGTTGAAGCAACTTCTAGTTAGGTAGAGTGATTTGATGATGACGATAAACAATAATAGTACTATAAGATAATTATAACCTAATAAATAAAAAATAACAACAATGAAATTGAGGCATAAAGTTGTTGAATAAAATGGGGTTTGCCTACACCACGAAATCACTGCACATTTAAATTTGACTGCTACTAACTCTTGAACCTAGGAGTATTTTATACTCCACTTTTCATTTAAATCACAAAATTATTATAAACCCAATTATTGAAAAAAATATAAAGTTTAACAAATAAAATTTGAAAAAAGAAAAAGAAAAAGGAAAAATGAATCAAAGCAAGTTATATGAGCTTCCAAAGTGTACAAATTAATGTCGGTGTACATCGGAATAATGCGAAGGCGCAGTGTAGTGGAATTGTATGTAAAAATATACTCTCATGAGAATTTTATTTACAATATTTTATTGAATATCATATAAGTATAAAAAAAATATCAGATGTGTATTCAAAATCACCTGCTCCATATTAAATTTATCCAGTAGCCAGTGAATCTTAAATCAAACGTTTATTGACTTTGCAACTTGATTTAAAATGTATGGCTTTTAACGTAATAAAAGCAAAAGTTTCTTTTTAAATATAAATACGCAATAATTGCGTTGGCTCCATAATTTAATATCAATGTAACATGAGTAAATCCGAATTGCTTTCGGCGAAATTTAAAGCAACTGAAGAAACATACATGTATGTATAATCCTTATCTCTTGTAAAATATTTTAAAATTAGAGAATTAGGATTGAGGCATTCTAATACTATTCCTTAAGTGATTATCAAACTATCTTGAAATAATAAAATAAATATGAATGTTGTATTTTCAAGAAAATCCATATCCCCACAAATCTCACCCACCGTCAAATGAAGTAAGGATTGGGAAAGTCAAGCCTAAAGTTTACCTACTACTACTAGTTTCATCGAATAATAATATAGTAGTACTAATATTTTAATTAGTATATGCCTTCGCACAAATTTATGCTCCATTGATTTGAATTGAAGGAATTCCTTGAGAAAAAATAACAAATAGGAGTCTTCATAACTTAAAATAAAAAATTGTGTGAATAATGATCCCTCGTAAAATTTACAAATTTCGATTTCGGGGGCTATTCAGTTTGCAAGTATATAATATATGATTAAATATGTATTATGTTTGATTCATAAGATCGAATCGTACAATTTAATTATAGATGAATAATCATTTGATAATTAGTCATAATCAACTTCTTTCGATTAAAATAATCTAACAACTCAATTCTAGATAATATATTTATGAAGTATTATTTTATATAGGAAACTGAACTCCACTTATATTTACACATGGATGGAATCATTAATCAATCAACCAATCTCCCTTTGTTCATCTAAATTCTAAAGACATAAAATTTCACTAAAATATTCATGAACACAAACAAATACACTATACTTCTTAATCATTCACAAATGTCAAAAACTCAGTATCTAAAACTCACATTCCTTCAAGGTAGGCATATACGAGTAATATTTTTTGTCTTGTAACAAACCCATGTGATAATCAAGCCATGAATTTCAAGCCACTTTACAACAAATCAAAAAGTAAAAACCCCTCAATACTCAAACCACCACAGCACCTTTTTTCTCTATTTATCTTAACAATTAATCAAAACAAGAACTTAATAAATAAACATAACAAAATAGAGGATCTGTTTAGCCAGACAAGGCCCAACCATAATATCATAATGAGGACATATTCTATTTATATAGTGCATCATTTCAATTTATACCCATATAATTTTCTGTACACTCATACATTTACAAATGTACTACATATTCTAAAAATATCTATAATATGACCAAATAATCAACCAAATACACAAATGAAAAAACCCTAAATAAGCACTAATTACAATTAAACTCTCGCTAAATCTCATGGATATTGACGTTAATCTTTGCCATTAATGACAGTCTGTGTTTGACTCTATTGTTACTTACCAATAAAAATTTAAATTTTTTTAAAACTAATGCTTCAATCCTCTCTCTCTTCCCAATCATTCCATTAATCAATCATCAAATTCTTCACATTTTATTTCACCAGTGAAGCAATGGAAGAAAAGTGAAAAAAGACAACCCAACACAAAAGCAAAAAAGAAAAAAAGAAAATAGAAAAAAAGAAAAATACAGCATCGCCACCACCACCAACCCCACCTCCATTAATAACCAGAAGAGAAAAAGAAGTCTATTTTGAGATACCCTTTTGCTTCTTCTCTCCAATCTTGAACACCGCATCCGCCAATTTCGCAAAGCCAAGAAGCAATTGCAAAATCCCCAACCATAACCCTAGCATTTTCAAACTAAAATCAGCATCGAATTTCCAAGTGGGGCAGCTCGCAAATCTATCAACAAATTCAGTGGATTTCGCCACAGATGAAGCACATTGACTGCGCCCCATCAACCCCGGGAAAGTTCAAGATCGAGAAATCACCCTACAATAGGCTGCGGCTGCATTCGTATCTAGCTAAGCTCACTTTCTGGTCGCTTGTGTTTCTCGGATTGATCTATCTCTTCTTTTACAGATCACCATCTTCATCACCCCACACTACCTCAGATCCTTCTAGAAGGTCGCTTAGGTCCAGTTTCTATCGAGATGCTAACTTTGAGAAAAGAGTCAGGGCCTCAGCTAAGATTAGGTCCAGAAATGGGATTTCTGTTTTAGTAACCGGCGCCGCCGGTTTTGTCGGCACACACGTCTCCGCCGCCCTCAAGCGGCGGGGCGATGGCGTCGTCGGCCTTGATAATTTCAATCATTACTATGATCCCTCGCTCAAGAAGGCGAGGCAGGCTCTGTTGGAGCGCACAGGGGTGTATATTGTTGAGGGAGATATCAATGATGCTTCTCTGTTGAAGAAGCTTTTTGAAATCGTGCCTTTTACTCATGTTATGCATCTGGCAGCGCAGGCCGGAGTTCGTTATGCTATGGAGAATCCGAGCTCTTATGTTCATAGCAACATTGCTGGATTAGTCAGCTTGCTTGAGGTTTGCAAGGAAGCAAACCCTCAGCCTTCGATTGTGTGGGCTTCGAGTAGCTCTGTGTATGGATTGAACACCAAGGTGCCGTTTTCGGAGAGGGATAGGACTGATCAGCCTGCGAGTTTGTATGCTGCAACTAAGAAGGCTGGTGAGGAGATTGCACATACTTACAATCACATCTACGGGCTTTCCCTCACCGGATTGAGGTTCTTCACGGTTTATGGGCCGTGGGGGAGGCCTGATATGGCGTATTTCTTCTTCACTAGGGATATGTTGAAAGGGAAGTCGATTCCCATCTTTGAGGGTGCTAATCACGGGACTGTGGCTAGGGATTTCACCTACATTGATGATATAGTGAAGGGGTGTTTGGCTGCATTGGATACTGCTGAGAAGAGCACTGGCAGTGGTGGGAAGAAGAAGGGGCCGGCTCAGCTGCGGGTGTACAATCTGGGGAACACTTCGCCTGTGCCTGTATCGGATCTTGTGAGCATCTTGGAGAGATTGCTCAAGGTGAAGGCAAAGAGGTTGGTTATGAAGCTGCCTAGGAATGGGGATGTGCAGTTTACACATGCCAATATAAGTTTGGCGCAGAGGGAGCTCGGGTATAAGCCCACGACAGATCTGCAGACAGGGCTGAAGAAGTTTGCGCGGTGGTACCTCAGTTACTATGGGAGTGGCAAGAAGAGCGCGCAATGATAGTGGATACAAAAAGTTTTGGATTTGTGCGGTAGAACCCATTCTATTCTTTTCCATTCCTATTCTTATAATTGTTTCTTAATCTATATCTGTGTTTTGTTGGCACAATTGTTCTTGCTTTCGAGTATCATGATTTCATCGTATAAAGATGAGATTCCTGATCCCACGATTGAAGTTCTTGTGGCCTGTGGGCATTGATTGATTTCACCTGGTGTTTGTGATCTGCATCAAAGGCCACACAAGATATTGTCATTCATGGGATTGATTGTATTTGTTGTAGTTTACTTGTAGAATTCATAAACTGGTGGAACAACTTGCTGATTTTGATGGACATGTGTTGATCCAAATCCGATTCAAATATAGCACTTGCTTTGCTGTTGTGTATCAATAAATGAACTTTGTTTCATGTTTCTGCACATTTTGAACTCATTAAGATGAAAAATGACAGTATTTCTGTTGAAGGTGTTACTGCTCATGCCCAATTTTCTTCCTTTTCTTGCTGCTTTGGACATGCTTACGACGAGCTTAACTGTTTTTGCTTTGATATAAGATGTTTTACTGACTTGGTACTGATTTTGGCAATGTCTTTGTGGGATCTTCTAGAACCTTGTAAGTTGTTAGGGGTTTTTGTTTTCTTGTCTGGCATTAAGTGGATCTTGATTTAATGTGATCCCATTTAACTTCTTTAACCAAATTCAGTTTAGATTCCTAGATCAAGTGGGAATTTACCTGCACAGTTAGTGTAAGAAACAAAACATAGTTATATATTGATTGGAGGTGGTATTGAGGGATTGTAGCATTGAAAGTGGTTACTGTTTGAAGCAACACAAAAAAAAGCCCTATTGATTTTTCTTTGGAAAACTTAGGTTTCTGACCTAGGATGGAAATACTGATACAGATGCCAAGAAATTAGGGGAATACTACAAATGAAGAAATTTGCTTTTGCTTTTCAGTTAAATAAAGAAAGAAAGTGGGGATTAATCATACTTCGCAGTTCTTCTTCATATTTTCGATTTTTAAATTGATAAGTCTTGACTTGGAAGTGAAGAGCGTTGCAATTTGGTTGAATTGCCGTTTAAAGGAAGTGACATGTAGCAATTGATTGCCTAAAAAGGCAAACGTTCTTCTTTCTTTTTTTCATCATTTGACAATACTTCAAATACTGAACTCGACACAATAGTAACTGGACCACTTTCTTTTCCTCTTCAAGAAAAAAAAATCAATAACGAATTCATAGTCACATTGAGATCCATACTGAAAAGTGAAAACTTGAGTTTATAGGTAATCTGTTGCTACTCAATCGATCTATTTTCTAAACAAAACTCCAATGGACACGCCTTTGAAGCTGAGAAAGGAAAGACAGGTAGGTTAGTGCTGGAGAAGTGAGATGTGTTGGCGGACGCGGATTTCTTCTTGTCCCCAGACAATCTTGTGTTGGGCAGTAGCAGATACTAACTTCTTGAAACCAACCACCACCGGTTAAGGAGCTCTGTAGGAACATGGTTTCATGGGACAGTGAGTGAAGGACTTGATGAAGCATCAGTTCATCGAAACACCTTCAAATTGAAGGGATCAAATCATGCAACTTGATAATGATAATGATGGTTGCTATGGAAAAAGAAGCCCATACAGAGTTCAGAAGTCATATTTTGCTCTTCCACTTCTCAAGATGAGGCATAGCATATCAGGGAGGTTATGGCGAGACGAAAGGTAGTAGTTCCAGGCCTCGAGCATCAGTCGTTTTCTTGATCCTTTAAAATGGACTACCTATGTCCCGAAATGAATTAGATTTTGAGAGAAAAAGTGTTGTTTAAAAACCTTAGCCAATAAATGAATAAGAAAAATCAGATTTTGTAGTCCATAAGCATGTTTTTTACCTTCACACCCAAAGGCATTCCATGCCTGCACCCTCTGGTGGCGTCCAATTATAAAGCGAGCACGGTAGGAAAAGCACCGAAGCACCACCAATCATGTCTTGGAAAGCCTCTCTTCTAGAGAACCTTTTCATGTTAAAGTTGGGTTCAGATTTAACAACCCATGCAAGAGCTAATTGGTCTCCAAGCATTCGAGAAGCTCGCATAAATTTTGAACTGTAAACTTCTAGTACTTCTTGTAAAAAAGCCACGCCCCTGTGGACAAAGAGTGTATTATTCATTCATATCAAGCCCTTTCATAAGATAGAACTAGAAGAATATACTCCGAAACTGCCACAGAACAATTTTCAGCTCTGTATGCCAAGGAGAAATCACAATGTACTTTTGAATTCCATCAGCAGTGCCCCTTACGGCAATGAATCCTGAATTTAGAGTTTGATCTTTGTTGTTGCGGAAGGTAAGAGCCAGATCAAAATCATGATAGTCAGAAAATATATCATCAAGGTCTCCTATTACTGCAATATCAGAATCCGTGAAAATGAAATGAGTTTCTGGTTCCCGGTCCTGTTTCAGCTTCTCAAGTCTTGTTTGTAGAAATATCTGCACAAGCAACAGATGTTGCAAATGAGAAGTACACACATTTCTTAGAAACAATCGATGTGGGAACATAGAGCTACTAAACTATAAATCAACTTTTTAAAGAAAATCCACCAAAATGTTCGGGAGATGGTTCTTACATATGATAAAACATTAGCTTCGACTTAAATATAAGTGAGGTAAAATACGCAAACAAAGGAAATTAACAGAGCATAGATATAACAATCCACTATCTTGTTCCTTGGGCAAACAAGAAGATTTAAAGGTTCACCAAGGAAGACGACTCAAAAGGCTTGCATTTGAATCAGCTGTTCTGACACATACTAGTTGACTACCATGTCTATATTCTTTATATAAAGTATCTAATACATACCACCAAACTTAGTTAAGCAGAGAATGATAAGAAAAGGAATGTCCTATTTCCGAACAGTGCTTTGTGCTCTTACAATGTACGACTTGATTCTTTGAAGAATCAACTTGTGTCTCGTATATTCACCTTTTATTGGTTGAATGGTGACACGATCTCTAGGCAGAGGAAGATCAGAGGTGGGATCAGTAAGAATGACAACATGGCATCCATACATAGCTTCCTATAATCATTTATGGAGCATCAAATTAGTAGGCTCAACTGAGACAAATTAAATGACATTGGCACAGATAGTGTGATTAATTTGACCCAGTTGGGAAGTGGTAATAAGATGGTGTCATCAATTCACGTCCCCATTACTGATGTATCATTATGGATGGATAGTAAACAAAGAAACAGCAAATGATCAATTGATTGTTCCAGGAACTTATGGTACTCCTATTAAAATTGTTGTTCCAGGAAACTTATAGCAAACAAACAGAAAATGACTAATTGATTACCAGTGGTTTACATAGAGCACTAGAAGAATCACAACCCCATGGCTTAGGACTAACCCTTGGGATAGATGAAAGGTGTAATGATTAAAGCACCAAGACAGCTATTGACTATGGATATCCGACCCACTGACTCCAGAAATGCTTTCCAAGATATTTTTTCTAATCATACTCATCGATGATACTCATCATTTTTGAAAATTAGATAATTGAAGCTTATATTACAGTCTACATTAAATGAAAAATAGACAGTTTCTGCAAAGCAAGTCAAATCTATTTAACAAACCAAAATGCCAACATGTCGCTTAAGCTATAATAAGAAGTTCAGCTTCAACTTATAGAAGCATGAAGAAAGAAAAAATTTATAACACAGAACACAGATATTCAGTGATATGATATCTAAACATCTCTTAAGTTATGTGAAAATGCCGGAAGAGAGGGAGGAGGACACAAGAGTGCGCACTTCCGATTACATCTTTCTTAGATGACAAATTACCATGCCGGTGAATAAAATCCAAATAATTCAACTACTGATAATTCAAAAACTCAGACGGTAGAACTGTGGATATCCTAACACGAATTTGAATTCTAGTTGGGAAAATAAAATTAAAAAAAACTGTGGATATCCTATACACAGTAATAATGCTGCATAGGATTGGGTCATAACTACACACAAAATCAAAATCATTTCAATAATGGTAGTTTTGAAAATCATAATAACAAATACCTGAACAAACTCTAAGAAAACATTCAAAATGGCCATCGACCTCTCCACCTTGTTATAGGACATGTTCCCAACAGTAACCAGCTCAGTTGTTCTACTGTCAGCAGTTGAGTTGTAGATAGTGAATACGGTGACTAAAGTTACAATTGGGAGACAGTTCTTACTAGGGAAGCTCCCAAATTGTGTTGTGTTAAGAGCCCTTGTTCCTGAAAATGTTGTAGGTTGAGCACTAAGGTAACGAATGATAAGTTTAACATAGTCATGCATTTGAGATGACATATAGCAAACAACACAAAAACTCTGTGTATAGATAAATTTGAGATGGAATAATCAATGTGATAAATGCCTAATATAGCAAATCCTCTGAAAAATCAATAAGGAAGTTGACAGAATACTTAGTTATTGGCTGACAACATATTTATATAGTGATTAAGATAATGTGCAGTTCCAGATACAGCGAAAATAGAAGCACCTTATCATTAAAACATGGATTAGACTAAATGAAGGAATTCAAATCTCATGAAGATAGAAGCTAAAACTTTTCCACAGAGAAGACGGAATTTATCCAACCATGGCATTGCAAACGGTCGGAAAGTCCCTCCCCAGCAGCAGGTCCCTTGATAAGAGGAACAGGCTTTGGCTTCTCCTTAGGCACATCCTGAAAATCCATTTGTTGATGGAGCTCCTTGACTGAAAGAAGAGCATCCTTATTTCCATTTCATACGCATAAAAACAAAATGAAATCATAAAGGAACATTGAAATGATCTACCTGAGAGCAAGCGGGTGATTAAAATGACCACCGAAAGAAGTAAAAGCAACTGATTCCATCCAACACATATTCTCTTTCCCAGCAGCATACTGGACTCCCTCAGACAGCTTAAATGAAATGAGTGCAGTGATTTGAACTGCAATAGCAACAAAAATAATAATGTATGCAGCTTCCGTTGTTGTATGCACAAATTAGCAAACGGCATTACCCCCAAACACACATCCCCTGTAAAAAACGACATATAACACACTCCAATATTTTTCAGATTATCCCAAAATGTTAGGGTTTAAAGTTTAAACATCGATTCGTTTCATGCTTGCAACTTAGCAAAACACACATGCAATTCTACGCATGGAATAAGAATAGAAGGATAATTTGCTTCATTCTATCGCAAAAGTTGTCCATGAAAGTATTTGAAGATGAGATCAACTTACGTTAGTTACCAACTTTTAGCAGAAGCTCAGGATCCACGAAATCAAATTCCAGTCGCGTTTATCTGATTCTAGAGATCAAGCATCACTCGGGTCGGGCCTATCATAATATAGCCCGTGAAAATAGGATCGGCGGCCCTTTATTACTAGTAGGAGTATTATTTTCGTAAGTCAAAATAATTTATTTCTTTTTCATTACTTAGGTGGTGTTCGGTTTTCAACATAAAATAATACCAAGATACGAGATTGAGCTGTGAGATTATTTTAGTCATAGAGGTTAGCTATGACTAATTATTCCAGGATTATCCATCCAAGATTGAGTTGTGGGTGTTGAATTTCATGAACCAAACACACTACAAATTTCATTACTTATAGTACTACAGTAATATATTTTAAATAAACACTACTCCCTCTGTCTGCCATTAGGAGTCCCGGTCACTTTTACACACTCGTTTAATAAAAATTATAATAAATAGTTAAAGTTGAGAAATAGTTAAAGTTGAGAAATGGTAAGAGGAGGAATAATGTTAAGAAGAGTCTTCTCAACATTATTCTCCCTCTCTTACTTTATCATTTATCCACTTTAACTATTTATTATCATTTTTACAAAACGAGTACGCAAAAGTGACCGAAATTCCTAATGGCGGACAAAGGGAGTAATATTTATGTAATATGAGGTATATTTGTTTTCACTAATATTTTAAATGTTTTAATCGCTTTTATTACTTGTCATTGCCCTTTTTAGCCCATTTATACACTATGTACAAGAGAAGTTTTGGAGAAATTTATAAATTACAGGATTGCAGGATAGCCATTTAATTTAAAAAATTATATTAAATTAAAAATGTATAAAGCTAAAAACGTGTGAATAAGTGGAGTGAGTGAGAGGTTTTACTGTGTCATTTAAATTTGAAGAAATTTACAAGATTAATTATATTAAATTAAAAATGTATAACTAAAAGCCAATTAAACGTTTGATTAGAATTCCAAATAAGCAAGAATACTATTTTTATATAAAACCCCATTGATGGGTATATTCGTATATGAATCAGTGTACTTGGTATGATGATTTAAGACATAACAAAATGTGTATCATATTTCCAAGAAAGTCTACAAAAAGTGATTAGTGTATGCGAGTTGTTACATTATTAATGTTACAAACTATTTACAAGAAAGTCTAAAACAACTAACTACTCAGCGCGATACATAATCGCCATACTTCTTCGGTCACTTGGTTTGACATCGCGACTGAGAGTTAGGCACCTCTACGACCGGTGCCGTCTCAAATACCAACGGAGCGTCCTCTTCATGTTGTTCTTCTGCTATCCGACCTGCCACCGGTTCAGCCTCTTTGGCGTTAGTCGAAGATACAGAGATATCCATATCATAAAACCTTATCAAATTCTTTGACAACTAATTGAGCACCTAGTATGCGATGTTTTTTATGATTGTAATTGTATAACAAAGTCCAATGTCGAGAGATTGTGTTAGACAATTGAGTAATAATAATGAATGAATGGCATACGAATGTAGTGGAATATGAAAGAAATTGAGATGATTGACTTTGCATTTGAATGCATAAATACTAAATACTATAAGTCAATAAACTATAAAGAAAACGAGTATACTATTTCGTTACAAAAATTTGACATATGAATGCATAAAAATTGTCAACCCATTAATTGACACAATAGTAGATTGAGTCACGCAAAATATTACCAGTATAATGATCCTTTTAAATAATGCAGACTATCAATGACGCAACTGATCAACCGAAGTCGAAATTGTTTCAGAGCTTTGTTGGGATGAATTCGCCGTCTGAATATTGATAAATTCGGCAGTGTATGTTTGGACCAATATTACAAGGATGCGTGTCCAAGGGAGATGCATCTTTTATTATGTTTCCCATTTTCTGTTCGTGGAACACACGTGCTCGATCCAAAGCTCTAGATAGGAAAATACATAAATGATTAAATATAACGTATTTATCGGTATATATTACCAAATATAATGAATATTACCAGTATATATTGAGATTACCGGTGTACCGATAGTTTAAAATATGTATCGAAATCAATACATATCGAATCAAAGATACATATCACATATACCGATTAAATAATAATGTAATGTAATATTTTGAATTAAAATGATAAATATATCGATTAATAATTTATAAATCATTTATATATTTTTCGGTATATAAAGTTACACGAAACAGTATGGTATAACGGTATAGTGTACCGAAGTTAGGTATACTGTCCCGGTAAAGTATACCAAAGTTTGGTACGATATACCGAAATTTTGATACAGTTACCCATACCGAAAGTTCGATATATCGTAATTCGGTATACCGAAACTTTCGACATGGTATACGGAGGAGCTCTTCTATCGTATTTAAGGATGATTTTGATAAAGTGAGGAACATGAAAGGCAAAACAATGAAATGAGTGAACTTCGATGAATAATTTGATTCAAATATTCTTATTAAGCGTATTTACATTACATTGTTATAATTTTAGTCTGTCTGACCTATATAACTAATTCAATTTTCATTATAAATGTTTACAATATACAATAAAGAAATCTTGGAGCCCGATGTGACCTACCCAGCTTATGATGAAGAAACAATATTGCACGATGATTATGAAGAAGCAAGATTGAACACCAACATTGAAGTTTGTTGTATTAAAGTGGCAAAAACACGGGATGCGGCAGGGTTGACAGGGCCAATGTAATTGTTCTATGGTCTCGCGATTAGAGTAACAATATCAAAGAGTAAGTGACACGAATCCACATCAGTTCCACATAAATTAGTGATTTAACATTTACCTATATCAATATTTGTCCAGGCTTCAATATTACTGTAGGAATCCCTTTTAAGGCTAAAGATGTGTCTTAGTGTGTCGAAGAAGATGTATCTCCTGAGATACATACCATAGCGTCCAAAGTTTTTAACGCATTCAAAATAGATGAAATAAGACCACAATTTGAGAGAGTTTATATAGATGGAAAAGCTAAACTGAGAGTTGCTAAAATACAGTCGAAATTGTATTCAGGAGCAGCCCGTAACCCATCCGATTTATTGATTGTGCCTACTTAAGATCAAGTACGTACATGTGCAAACGTGTTGATACATACCATAGAAAAATATTACTTCATCATTCCACAAGAATATGCACTCTTTCCTTTTTAGTCCGTCCCACAAGAATATGTATTTTCTAATTTTGGAAACTCTTTTCTCTCTAATAAGGTGAGACTCATTCTCCACTAACAATGCTTTAATTACTTTTTCTTTCTACACTTTACCAATTTTACATTAAACCTTGTGCCCAACCAAAAATGCATCTTTTTTGGGACGAAGGGAGTATCAACTAATATTTGACATATGTCTTAAAGCAAGTTCCGCAAATACACCCACCTCTTGTGACTTGAAAAAAATGAAAAGCTTCAGTGGCTTTAAAGCATGTAGTGATGAATGTCATGGAGAAGAATTTTGATGATACAAACATTCAAATGAATAAGGATATAGGTGATTATATGTTCTGCAAATATAATTTGTTTTAAAGACGGTAGCTCCTCCTCAAATGAGTTTTTTACTGTAATTTGAAATTAGGATTCAACATTGACATCTTCCTACTCAATTGAAGTTACTTTCTAATTGTTCATAATTGAATTGTATTGTTAGATTTGCAATGCTTCTCCTTTTTGTGATTTGATCTTGGCATGGGTGGTATCACTATATTGCATAGTCTAATTTGGTCGAATAAGGTAGAGGTATCATCTAATGTTACTCCGTTCCTCATATAGGAAATACTTTGGATAATAATAGTATTGAAGGTACTCATTGAACATGTCGGCCGCACCTCCATAAATCAACTGCCTAATTGCATCGGTGCACTTCTGCATCAGCGATAGCCCGAGTCTATCGCTCGCGTCACATCTGAATAAAAAATTCTTGTACCGGACCTCTAGCGCCAACACGGTATACAGAAAGAGTGGTCGGTACATTCTAAAGCGCCGAAGGAAAAATTACTCCCCCCACCGCAGGCCCTCAGCGAAGTAGTCGTCAAACAACTGTTGGTGGGCACCGACGTGGTCCTGGGCGACTGTACGTCGATGCTGGATCGGGAGAAATACCGCCGGCTAGGTATCCACACATACCTACTTACCTTTTAAAACTCAAACATACCATTTTTGCTCTTGCGACATAGGATAAAAGCTTGATGCCATGGAACCATTACATACCATGCTCAATGAGCTCGAGGCTACCTCAATTTCTTTGGTTGTCAAAGCACGTTGCATTCGTGTTTTTGCCACAACCGTCGTTGGAGACAAAACCATTGTGATCAGCAAACAGTGTGTTTTACAAGATCGTACGGTACGTTATTTTGTTGGTCGTCGAATGTTTATTTGCAAAGTAATAGTAAATCATAAATTCTGGACTTTTCCTACAGGGCGTTAAAATCCAGGCTACTTTCCACGAGCTTTGCATGCTCGATTTGGTGGAATACTGAAGGAGGGGGGTTTTCCCTATACACATTTTTCTTGTGAAGGAAAATAGTCCTCGCAATTCCCTAGTAAATCATGCATTTCGGCTGGTTATGTTTTCAAAGACACAAATGTTTGAAGTGAATAAACCACAGCTTACAAAAATGACGTTTCAGTTTAAGTCATTTGGGAAAATTAGTCAGATTGCCAATATAGCGGACGAACCACTTTTTGGTGACTTCAACATCTTTAATTTTGATGTTAATTTTCGTTCCTTTCTCCCTCGCTGCTTACTTCTTACTCTTACAGATATTATTGGTGCGATTGTCAATTGTGGCCTGATTGTGACACGCTGTACATCTAGACTCATTGAAATACAACTATCAGATCCACAATACGAGTTGAATTATTGTTTAGTTTGCTCATTTGTTGAATGTATTTTAAACACATCTTTCCTCGGGAATAACATCCTCTATTGCACATTGTGGGAAGATATTGTAGACTTCTATCTTAAACAAATGGAAAGAGTTAAAGGGAAGATTCCTATTGCCATTGTAAAATTCTGCAAGCCTACTTTATTTCGAGGTGGGGATGGTTTTTAATTATTTATTTATAGAATGTATTTACTTTACAGTATGTTACTCGGAATAACTTATAAATTTAAAATTTCAGGAGTTGTTCGTGCGAGCACACATTTTAGTGCATCTAGGGTACACAGTAATGCAAATATTGATGAAATTTCCAAATTGAAGGAGATGTTTGTTTTTGCCCCTTACATTTGTACGCGTTTGCTGTTACATAAGATTATTATAAGATTTAATCTCATTTAACTGTTTGATGGGTGGGTTATCCAAATTTACTTATTACTTTTGCTTGTAACCCAAATTGGCTAGAAATTATAAGATTGCTTGACCCCAAAGGATGGCGTCCAGTTGATCGGCTTGATATTGTATGTCGGGTTTTTCAAATCAAATTGGATAATTTTATTAGGGATCTTAAGAGTAAGAGACTTTTTGGACCTGTGAAAAGAGGTACGTTTGAGTCAATTGTTTAACTTTTTAAAATGTATTTTTTTTATACTCCCTCCGTTTTTAAAAAATAACAATTATTTTCATTTTTGGTTGTTCCTTAATAATAGAAACTTTAGAATGTTTCTACTTTAGGACATGGACCCCACAATTCACTAACTCTACTTTCATTACATTTTCTCTTCCTCTCTCTAACTTAAACCATTAGTCTTTTCCTCTTTATTTTACCAATTATTCTCACTTACTTTACCAATTATGCATTAAAACTCGTGCCGTTATAAATGTTTCTATTTTTTGAATACGGATGGAGTATATATTTATGCTTTACAAAAATTTATGTTCAGTTGTTTACCCATCATATTATATTTTTTAAATAATTCAATATTTCGTGCATATCACGGATGAGATACTAGTTTTGAATAGAAGGGAGAGTATTAGTAATATGGATGGAATTCCTCTAAAAAATATCAATGGGGGTTTATTTAGTGACATTTTTTGATAAAATTATAAGAAAATGAAACTAAATATGTGAATATATTCGAAGATCTATGATCTATCCTTATTTGATCAATTTAATCATAAATGGGTAAATTTAATGATACATTTGGGACCATTCAACCAACAATTTATTTGGAAATGAAAATTGTTTGCTCATGGAATTTATTTATCAGAAAAATCAATGTGGAAATTAGTTGATATGCTATATGCAAAATATATAAACGTCGAGGACTGAATTGCAAATCTGGTTGCGACACATATAAAAGCCCTTTCACTTCCGATTTTACCTTCGTTACTCTAGGGTTTTGCACACCATATCGCCACAGCAGCTGATCAGCTAGCCGCCGCGATCTTCAGCCGCTGCCATGGGTCGTATGCACAGCAGAGGGTAGCTTTCTTTGGTCCTCGCTTTCGCTCGATTGTCCGTGTTTATGGTTCTAATTATTGATACTGCATTTTATCGATTGTTTCAGTAAGGGTATTTCAGCGTCGGCACTTCCGTACAAGAGGACGCCCCCGAGCTGGCTCAAAATCTCATCCCAGGATGTACGTGATTACGGTGCCTTTTTACCGTTTTTCTAATCAGAAGATTTTCTCATTTGCAATTCATTAGATTGATATTGATATGCAATGCCTGTTGTGTTTATTTGAACTTTAAAATGAAATGTTGAACAATTTGATGATTTATTGTTATATGCTCTGTGATAACATATTATTATCGTTTTTGTGTGATCTTTCTCATCGGTATTTCAGTGGGCATTCATGTAGCATAATTAGGTAATCCTGTATCTTTTGTTAGCTAATTTGGCTTGTGGTGAACAATTTCCTCCATAGGATGGGTTTTGTCTAGACATACAAGAAGGTTTTCATGTATGTTGTAGGATTTGTCACAATCTTTATAATCTCTGCTACTTTCATTAGAGGGCTGATGGTGAAAAAGGGGAGATAAGATTAAGGCTTAATAAGCATAACTGGCATAATTGTGAAGTTATGAATTTAAGGGTTTACAGTTTATATCTTAGTTATGATTTTCTCAGTCATTTTTGTTAAGTTCATAATTCTCATCCTCTAGTGTCTGTTATAGTAATTCTCTTCCACATTGTTGCTGCATTTCGTATTATTGTCATTTAACCATGATTCTATGTACTTTGAGTCTTACTTTGAATACAGGATGATTATGTAATCTTTGTTTGTTAGCCCTCAGTTCTCAAAAAGGAACTTGCCAAATTTGTTTCTAGACTACCCCCTTGCGTTGATGTAGTTTAAAATTATTGTTATAAACTATCTTTGCATGCTGACACATGCTAGTCTTGTTATTAGATTTCATACATTTCTCTACTAGCAGATTTATTCAGACAGTTCATGTTTATCTCCTGATTCAGGTTGAAGAAAACATTTGTAAGTTTGCCAAAAAGGGCTTGACACCATCCCAGATCGGTGTTATTCTTCGTGATTCTCATGGCATTGCCCAGGTGAAGAGTGTCACTGGGAGCAAGATCTTGAGGATTCTCAAGGGCCATGGTATGCTTGTTCAGTGTCTCATATTTTGTTCTCGTCATATTTGATGACTGTTGCAAGTTTCTAACTGTTATTTGTACACAGGGCTTGCTCCTGAGATTCCTGAGGATTTGTACCACCTTATTAAGAAAGCTGTTGCCATCAGGAAGCATCTTGAGAGGAACAGGAAGGACAAAGATTCCAAGTTCAGGCTCATTCTCGTTGAGAGCAGAATCCACAGGCTTGCTCGCTACTATAAGAAGACCAAGAAGCTTCCACCTGTCTGGAAGTAGTAAGTTCATTTTGACCTTTAATAACTAGGCCATTTCTGTAAACTATTCGTAAACCACCATCACGGGGTGACTTTGAAAAAAACAGATGATGTGTTCATGCTTATATCTTTCTGTCTTCAATGAGTACTGAGTAATTTGCTTGGTTTCTTTGCAGCGAGTCTACCACCGCCAGCACTCTCGTGGCCTAGAAGAGAATTTACTGGAGAAGAGGGTTTGTTAATCAAGTCCTATCTCAGTATAGGAGAGGTCCTGCTAGAATCTCTGTTATCCAAGACATTTTTCCTTAGTTGTTGTTGAGGCATGTTTTGATATATGACGAGTTTAATGGATCTTTTACTTTGTTAAAGGCTATTACTCATTGTGCTATTTATTTTGCCCTCGTCGCATACTGCCTCTTTGGGCGTTTGCCTGAGTAATTATTTATGTTGCTTGTGATGTACGATGCATCCACCTTGAGTTCCTGCATTCTTTTATAGCATGCAGGTGCAACCACATTCTTAATCAACCCTTTGTGTGAGAAGATTAATTAGTATGTGTTGCACATGATTAAATCTTTAGAGAATTAAATGTTAAGAAACTTTTTTGAAATAGCTTATGAAACATTAGCTTATGCAATAAAATGTGGTTTCGGCACATTTGTAAAAAAAACAAAAAGGCTGATTTCAAGAGATCTGAAAATTGAAATAATCTCAATCTATTTTAGTGCATCTACTTGACAAGGCTGATTTCTAGTGTATCGAACATCAATCAATCCATCATGAAATCGAGAGGTTCTCAAATACAAATACTAGATTCTAAGAAAACACTCGAGATATCCATACAGACCACTTAAAAACTGATACTATATGGCTGCAGCCGTTTCTGGTTTGTTTATTCGATGTTTATGGTAACCACCTTTTTCGGTCTTCCTCTTGTGGATTGGTCCTGGTTGAAGCTCCTGCTTCTGTTTGTGTGCGACAGCTCTCGCAATGGATCGGACAAGCTTCCCCAGGCTGCCAATGGACCAAGCCTATTGCTATGCATCCCTGTCACACACGGAATATCTTTACAAGTGTTAGCATGCCTAGAAGCTGGTTATAGTTCTTGATATCGCCATCATGTCACAGATATCAACTGTTAGGATCAGCTTTTAGTTTTCAGCCATTTTAAACTTTATAGCCTTAATAGGCATGCAAACACAAGCCCCCTGATAATCAGAACAACTTATATTACCTGAGATATTAGGAAAATCAAATGAATCATTCCTACCACGGAAGTGATTGTCTGCAATGCCTCCCCAAGCTTTTTCAAAGCTGTCAAGTTCATCTGCAATAAAGCATTACATCAGCAACCTGCTACTGAGCAGAAACGGGTGCACCATCTCTGTTTTGTACACAACTAACCTTCATTTAGGTTTTGTAGAGTCTGCACACTTTCCACTTTACCATCCGAACCAAGCTTCCTTGTGACTGAATGCCCCTGCAAAACATATGCAATGGTCAACGGATCCCAACTCACCCATCACCTCTCTGTACAATTACTTAGAAGAGACAGCTAGAATCACGTTATATGTTGGGCATATTAGCTTAAGCTCTAAATCATGCATGAACTTGATCTGAAATTTTGAGAAGAAAAACCAACTAAACTTCGCAGGGTCGAGCTCCACTATATTGCCCAATTTTAAGAAAGTAACCTAATGTCAAAGATTTAAACAAGCAGAAATTTCTGCCTCGTCTCAAAAAAGTAACAGTGCAGGCAAACTAACCCTATCATGCAAGAGTTGTAAAATTTCTGTGTATACTATATCTCGGATATTGTCTGCTCACCTTATCGTGAATTCCTCTGGAGATCTTGTGAGCTGCTTGACCTGTCGTTCGATCAGCCTGCTTGCTCTCTTCCCACGTCACCTGAAGAGGAAAAATTGTATTAGAATAAACAAACAACATGGAAAACCCAGACTTAGCAAATGTTATAGACGTACTCCATCGCTTCCCGTCCTACGAGAAGTTGTTGCTGTATAATATGATCCGTTGATCCCACCATATGTCACCTTCTGGAAGCTTACACTGTGAGATCGCGGTTTCTCTGGTTCCACTTTGATCTGATTTGCATTGGATGACACGTCCCTTAGTTTTCTGGGACTCTTTCCATTATCTGTCATTCAGATCTATCATCAGCACATGAACTTCATTCTGCAGGATTCAAAAACCAAGACACATCTATTTACCATCATCCTGATCATCCGGATGCTCAACAAGTGGATTGTTATTTGCCCAAGAGGGACTACGAACATCATTCTCCTCATCTTCAGCATCACTGTCCAGCTCTTCTATCACTAGTCCTTTTGATCTGTTCATAGGCTGCACGTTACCAGGATTACCGGAGCTTATCTTGTCCGAGCCAAACAAGGCCCCATGGGGACGAGAAAAGAAAGGATCATCGAAAGGATCCTTCCCTCCAAATATGCTGGGAAACATGCTTCCCTGGAAACCAACGCTATCAAAACTGTCGAGCTGCCTACCAGCAGCTCTGGACTCCTCTCTCACTTTTTCTCTGTCACTTTGCATCGTGCTTGCACTTTCACTTCCCTATTAGTTTCAGTAAATGTTTCAAAAACGGTGGAGCAAACTATATTTCTCATGCTATGATGACAACAAATGGAAATAAATTTCATATGCATAAAGAATGACTTTAACCCCAAGTGTTTGTAGTATTTCCAGAAACAAGATCACAAATATGTTCTCTTACTTGAACGGAATCATAAACAAAGCAGTTTGAGCTCCAAATGCATCGGTACAGAGACTGCAAAATTAAAGACATAAACCTAGCAATCCCACACATAGCAACCCTGTGCAAGAGCCATCAACCATTCAACAAAGCAAATAAGCATGCGCAGCACAGAAATCTCAAAATTATAGGTAGATCCAATCATCCACATTCTCTAGGGAAAAAACAACTCAACTCAAAATTGCGAGCTCATCTCGGTTATTAATCGTCTTCTCTCAGAAAAAAAAAATTGTGATATAGCAACACCATCCGGAAACAACAAGCACAGAAGATCAAATCAAGCTCACCGTTGATAGCGGGGAAAAGAAAAGGCAATTTACGTGCGATCATCCACGATATCAAGGTATTACTCAAAATTGCAGCAGCGAGTAGTAATTATAAACACACGCGCGAATCATAAGCGAATAACGAATCGGAAATATAGGATGAATTCATTACGCAGTTACCTATTTTCAGCCTCGGGATCGGAATGAGAGAGATTGAATTTCGAGAAGTGAGAGCGAAACTTTTCCCGAGCTCAATGGAACATATATAGCCGTGACGCTGACACGTGCCGGATTTGTGCTGCGCCTAGATTGTTCCCGTGCTTTCTCAAAAATCCATTTTTACGTTGCATGTTTTTCTACTTTATTTTTACAATGTAGCAGCATCCTGATTTTTCGATTTTGTGACACCGTTTAATATTTAAATATCTTGATCGTAGAATAATTACAAAAATTATTTACTACATAGTAATACTAATAAAAATTCTGCTTTAAAATAAATCATCATAAAAATCGAAAATTGCCTGCCCTAGAACTTGGAGATTTTAAAAATTCTTTGACTGGACATTTTAAACATAAATGGATACATTGGCAGGAATTTATTATTACCTTATTGTTGGGAATTTTTGAAGCTAAAATAATTAGATAAAATCAAATGCGTATTCGTGTTTTTTTTTTCATTATTAGGATATACAGTAAAATAGTTAATGTTGCACATGTTAGTCCTTCATAGAGAAATAGAAAGAGGAGCAAGATTGACAAAAGTGGAATTTCACTATAATACATGGGTATTTGGTGTCAAGACACAGAATCTAGGATTAATCTACATTTGGAAAGAACAAGGCTTACATGTTACAACAATTTTGGGTTGGCCTGCCACGTCACCACAGTCGGCAATCTTGTATCATAGATAGCCATTTCTTCTCTAACCCCCATGCACCAATATATCTTACTATCATCTGAAATCCTAATCACAGCCCCACCCATCAAACTCTTCTTCTGCACCATTCTCAGCTGATACGCACGAGGCAGCTGCGTAAAAATTCTGTGGAAAAACAGAACCCCTAGCTCACAGCACCAGCAACTTTAAACAAGATTTCATAATCTATGATGTTTTTGTGGCTATCACCCATCTCAGAATTCTTGGGCACCTAGGTCAGGCTTCGAAGGGTATTCGAGGCCATGGAGAGCGGGCATTCGTCTCAGATCTTCTTCAGAGTAACCAGGTATAAACCAGAACTTTCTATCCATCCCAAACACCTATTATAGAACAAGCAGTCGTATAAGATACGCGCGAAAACCAAAGGCAGTGTTTAAGAAGATGTGTATAGTTGCAAATGAAATATGTTGAAGAATTGAAATCAAATACAGTATTTTTAATGATCATTTTAACTTTATGTCTAGAAGGGACAAATACAGTTGGAATTGTTATTCCAGAGGACACTATAGTTAAAATTGTATAGCCTTACCTGTTCGAAGTTCCTTTTTCGCCCAAGATCATAACGCCATTTTGGAGAAGACTTTTTCTCATAAGCCTACGTTAAAAAAATCAACAAAACATCAGCATCATTCACCTCACATAAACCCAAATTATGAAATAAGAAGAAAGAAAGCAAAAATCATGTCAGGTAATTTTTAAAAAATAGATAACAGTGACAATTGCATGCTTCAGGAATATAACAAAAAGGATGGAAGCACTAAATAAGGAGCTTCAGGAAGTAGCTCCAGAAAGTATAGCATTGAAATATTACATTCAACATATCCTGAAAGTTACATCAAAACTTTGGTGTATCAGCACTGTCCCATGAGGATGAGACATTTGCTCATTCTTGATCTTGAATTATGAGAACAAAAAGAAGGTGAAGTACCTCAATAGTTGTGGTGTTGGCAGCCACCAACGAAATGTGCATAATCAGGAATCCCATCACACTCAATGCAAATGCCAAATTCAGGACTGCAAACATTACATATATCATAGCCGAATATATAGAAAAACTCAGGAAAGGAAAGAAGAGGGAGAGGTTGCCATACCAAATGCAAGAAAAGTGGTTGCAAGAGTTCCGGGAGTTCCAGGGATCTCTCCATCGCTAAAGAATGCAATGAAGTGTGGGAGTAATGATAAAGTGACAAGGCTGGTCTCAAGGAATGTGTAGAACTGAAAAAGAAAATTATAATGTAGTCAATGTCATCAATCGAATTGTATATAGATGTAGAGCCTTCAAATGAACCACACAATACTAATTATAATGGTGGAAATGTAATGGACAAAAAATCCCGTGTCAGAGCTATTTTATGACAAACAGCGTTTGTACACTTTAGTAACCTATTGAAGATTAACATAAATGTCAAGTTTGCAAAATGTCAGCCAGTACAATACTCAGAATGTTAAAATATCATACCAGGAAGAGGAGGAAATTTTTGTAGTTTAGTGCCCCCACACAATTGACAACCCAAACACAATGATGGTCCATCTTCAGTACACACCTCCCACCTAAGATGGTAATCCAACAAAAACACATCAGTCATGGAAAAAACAATATTGAAATCTAAAATTTTTCAAAGGATTTATGCAAGAAGCACTAACAAACAGAGCAGTGATGGCAACGAGGTGGCTTCAATTGGTTGCACTTTCTACAAAAGCGAATTCTACCATTTTCGGTATCAGATGGAAATTCTGATGCAGTCAATGGGTCATTATCTCCCCTTTCTTCATCCGCTGCCGGCCGCCAATTTGGAGGCACAGTGCCTGGGTCCGTAAAGACAACCGAAAAATAACTCCATAACAGCATAACCAACTGCAGAAGGAATGTTATTAGCGATTTATTTCATTGAATGTGCCATGCAGCAGTATGTCACTTGTCCAATTTATAGAAAATTTAAACTTGACAGCCAAAAAGAATTACAGTATTCCACTGCTGTTATAAAATACAGTAAATCAGTACTTCAAATTGGACAGCAAACATCTGAACCGACGATAACTAACAGTCCTTTCCTACTTCAGATGATTCTGCACCATCTGAATCAAGGCAATGATGAGCAATTCTCACCGAGATCCCACATTTTAATAAGTGATGCAAGTGAAGAAAAAAGAAATACTGTAGTAAATATGAACACATTTAGTTAATTTTCGATGAGACAGATAGAACACTAACTTCAACTCACACAATGACTAGTTCAATTTCCAATAATCATCAATCTAGTGGAAATTCTTGAATTCCTAAACTTGACGAACAGAACACAAATATTATACACCCACCAAACTGTTCTTCCTGATAGAAAAGATCTTATACCATATGAATCCAGACCATTAAAAATCGATTTTTTCCCACAATGCTCACTCACATTAAATCAAAAACAAAAACGGTTATTGTTACCACTTATCAAGTCCACGCACCAATCTGAAATAGTTGATCTTCTACAAGAGAAAATAACACAACCCAGAGGAAGATCTATAAATCCATTAAAAAATTCCCCGAAATCGTCCAGTGAACTAAAATTGAAGAAACGAACAGATCAAACTTCACCAAACATTGACTTCCAAATTTCACAAACAGGAAAGTATCAAACAATGAAAAAACTTCAATTTGACTACCAGAGAATGGAACATCGTGAGGACGACGAAAGCAATAAGTGAATCGAGGCCGCCGGCAGCGAGTCCAGGGCCGTAATTAGTGATCACCACCGCGTAATAGCTGACGCCGACGACGCCGAGAACCATTAAAATCATGATCGAGCCGAGCCCCCGCAGTGCAGTACAGAACTTGAACACGTTCCACGCCATCGCGGCACCAGATCTATGCATAATAATTGTTTGATTATTCGATTACCAAATCCAAATTAGCTACAGGAAACCGAAGGCGAGATGAAAATTCAGTGATTTGAGCTTCTGAATTGGCGTTTTTTCGTGGGTATGGTTAGGGTTTATGGATCCCGCCTAGCGTGTATGAATCCTGCGACGGTGGAAGCCATGCGTGAAATAGAGAGGGAGAGAAAAATTAGTGGGGCGATTTTACATTTTGCTTCTTTTTACGGGTTAAATATGTAAATGTGTGCTACAAGATTTAAGAAATTAAGGTTTTTGACAAAACTATGAGAGACCGGTGAAATGATTATTAGGTATAGGTTATTCCATTTGTGTTGCAATCATTTTACTAAGATGAACAAAATATCTAAAATCTGAAATTCCTCTGAACTAAATTGAAATTTGAAATTTAGATGGATTTTTTCAATTTTCGGATATTCGGATTGGATTTTTTAAATATCGGATATATTAAAATTCAAAATAAATATAATACTTTCTCCGTTCTTATAAGATTTTCTGAGACGTTGCTTTATATGTTGACTGGTGAGTAAAAATATCTTTATATATTGACGCGAGAGATAATTTGTTTTCAAAAAGAAAATGTGATCTTTTGCGGGATAAATTAAAAAAAGAAAGTGTGACATATCTGCTTTAAGAAAGGTGAGTATCTATTAAATTTTTTTAATATTGGTATTAAATTTTTGAATTTTCAGATTTTTGGTATTGGATTTTTAGAATTTTGGATTTGGATCGATTTCATAAAACTTCTTATTTTTGAATCGGATCGTATTAGGCAAAAATCCAATCTGAACTTTGAATGTTCACCCCTAGATATAGTTAGAATGAATTGATCATATGGAATATGGATATACGTTGTTTATGTATATATTATATAATTATGTTAATAATTAATTTAAAAGTATGGGTACTCGCACATTTAAATTCGTACTATAAAATAGCTACGTATAAATTTAAAAGAAAAACGTTGCAATGCACTCGTATAATTATGCAGAATAGTATAAAATGTAATACACCTTTTCATATGCCTATTTCATACGTAAATAATTAGAGTATGTTTAATCAATAAGTCTTAGTCAAAAATGTAGAAAACTTCTTAGAAGTAACGAATTTCAAAACGTGTCCTCTTTAGCTATTGGCAGTCAAGGTGAACATGAGACCTTCTAGAATGTTGAAAAAAAATTAATTCCGCAAAATTATGTAGCCCTTTTTTATTTTTTAAAAAATGGCTTGTTATTATTTATACCGTGTTATAATTATGACTAAAGTCCCTTTTTGGTCCATAACATATGACGATTTTTTTATTTTGGTCCACAACATTATCTTTTGAATTATTTGGTCCATCACAAATAAAAATTGGTCACATTTAGTCCGAATCTGACGGAACTGTTAAAATTTAACAGTCAACGATTTTTAAATCGATTTTGACCTGATTAAATTAATAATTATATTTAATTAATATCTAATATCTATTATCTAATAAAATTGGGGTTAAGGCCAAAAATGGTCCCTAACATATGGTTGTTTTACCAATTTGGTCCCGAACATTATCTTTTTTATTATTTGGTCCCTCACCCGAATCGGTCCCAACTTGACGGAACCGTCAATAATAGACGGTAACCCCTCCGCCGCCTCAACCCGCCGCAACCCATGCCGCCTCAAAACCCTCAATTTTGCTATTCGGGTCGGGCAGGAGCCACAACGCTCCCTCGGCCTCCTCCTCGCAGCTGGCAGCGGCGGCGGCGGTGTCGTAGAGGGGAGACAGGGTCACGGGGAGGCAGTCGTGGCGGCGGGCGAGGGGTTTGGCGGAGTGGATGTCGGCGGCGCAGAGGGCGCGGCGTCGGCCTTGCAGGTGAAGGAGGCAGGGGCCTGCTCGCAGACCTCGCAGATCCAGACGCGGCCGTGGCGCGAAGCCAGCTCGTTTGCCGCGTGGACGTCGGCGTCGCACGCGCGGCAGAGGAAGGCGGAGTCGGCGCGGCAGAAGACGGCGGCGGAAGCCGACTTGCACGAGTCGCAGAGCTTCGCCGTTATCATTACCGTCTATTATTGACGGTTCCGTCAAGTTGGGACCGATTCGGGTCAGAGTTAATTTGTGAGGGACCAAATAATCAAAATGATAATGTTCGGGACCAAATTGGTAAAACAGTCATATGTTAGGGACCATTTTTAGCCTTTAACTCTACTTATAATAATGTTACAACATACAGTACAACATAAAACCCTAAATTTGTGATTGTTTGACTTGGAGCATTTTAGGATATACTTTTATTTGGCCCCCTCTATATTTTAGAAGATATAGGCATGTGTATACTGAAGCTAATATTTTAGCTCACTGACTTGATTTTATATTTCAGTAATTGCCATAGTATTAAAAAAAGAAGCAGTTACGTAAGATATTTGTTTTGTCTTTTTATTAAATTTTAAACATAATCATTTTTAAAAAGGTCGGTTCCAACATTTTATTTTAAAATTACATATAATTAATGCCTATATATATCCCTACAATTAAGTAAACTATATGAGAAAACCGGTGGTGCGTCAGATTTAATTACAATGAAGAATTCCTTTCACCTAAAATTGACTTTGCTAAAAAAATTGAATCTGCTGATTATTTTTTTCTAGTTAATCAAAAGATTAGGTAAATTAATTGAGATTTGAATCACTACATCATACGATATCATCTACTACTATTTTTCTATATTTATGTTATTTTAGTGCGTGTTACTTTTTGTCTATAGGAGGTATAATTCAATTTCAAAACAGTGATAGTAATATTTATAATTTTCAAATATTGGGTGTCCATAGTACAATTGCTCATTTTTTACGCTGTCAAATTAACAGTATATATAGTGCATTACACATTCATAGGTAGGAGCATTTTATAAAAGAGATGTAATAGCCATTTAAATAACGAAATTTGATTAAATTCTAGTCTGCCTCATGAACTTTGAAATTAGAGTATTAATTAAATCATAAAGTTTCATTTTTTCTCAATTGTCTCATCCATGCACAAATCAACATTTTTTTGTGATGTTAAACACAACAATATTTCAATAAAATAAGAAGATGATTGAGAAAATAAAGGAATATAAAAGAAAAATAATACTTATATTAATGAGACATGTCATTTTGAATATCGTTAAAAGATGAAATTTTGTGCATGGATGAAACAATTGAAAAAAATTGAACCTTCGTAATTTAATGTTCCAATTTTGAAATTTGTAGGACATAAAAGAATTTGACCAAACTTCGTGATTTAAATGTCTATTAATCCTTTATAAAATGAAATATCCGTGTTTCACATATTAGGATTAATTATAGATTTATAGTTATTAACCCTTTATAAAATGAAATATCGTGTTTCACATATTAGGATTAATTATAGATTTATAGGTTTATAACTAGTAAAAAACATAACCGACCAAGAGTATAAATGTATGGTATAGACTAAAGCTGGATACAGCTAATCCCGGCCCTAATACATGGAAAAATATAGTATTAAAAATGAGAGAGATAAGAGTGAGTAACATACAGAGAAAGAATGGAGCCCCAAAAAAATGGAACCCCAGAAAAGGTGACAATAGCGAATGGAACCCCAGAAAAGGTGACAATAGCAAATGGAACCCCAACAAAGGTGTGTGTGACCGGAGGAACTGGTTTTCTTGGATCATGGATGATCAAGAGGCTACTCGAAGATGGCTATTCCGTCAACGCCACCGTCCGGCTCGATCCAGGTTCATATATATATATACCCCTAGCCCAAGTTAATCGATTCGTATTTCATTTGAGATACTACTAAACAATCATTTTCTATTTTAACAAAAATCACCTTATTACTATATTTTTACTTTATTCTGTCACCACTTAACTTTATCGAACAATTATTGTGATTCATTTTCGAAAAAATAGAGCGGAAGAGGGACATTAGCTACATCACAAACCTCCCCGGCGCGGCCGAGCGGCTGCAGATCTTCAACGCCGATCTTGACAAGCCGGAGACGTTCGCCCCGGCCGTGGAGGGGTGCGTGGGCGTGTTCCACACGGCGCACCCTCTGGACTTCGCGGAGAAGGAGAGCGAGGAGGTGAAGCTGAAGCGCGTGACCACCGCTCTGAAAGGCATCCTGCAGGCCTGCGCCGACTCCAAGACCGTCCGCCGCGTCGTCTACACGGCCAGCATCTCCTCGGCCGCCTTCAATCCCGCCAACACCGGCCTCATCGACGAGGACTCGTGGACCGACGTCGAGTTCGTCCGCAGCCTCAAGGCCTTCGGGGGCCCCTACATCGTCACCAAGGCCGTGACCGAGAAGGCCGCCATCGAGCTCGCTGCCGAGCTCGGCTTGGACTTCGTCTCCGTCATTCCGACGTGGATCACCGGCCCTTTCATCTGCCCTAATTTTCCGGATTCCGTTTACGTCTCCTTGGCCTTGATTCTTGGTAAATTTCATTGATTAAATGCTATCGTTCGTCAATTACATGTCTCATTTGACTTTTTACTATGTAGAGTAGTATGATAAGTTGGTTATAGACTCTACTAGCTAATCACACCCTCAATTTCTCATTTAATTAAAATTAATTACTACTAGTAATATATAGAAATGAGATTTGTGTGCCATTATTATTTTCTAAAAACAAAATTCATGTTGATTTCAAAATAAACAGTCCGTGAAAATATGATTAACAATACTTTAATCACTTTTGTTGTTGTAGGTGATAAGGGACACTACCAACACCTAAAAGAATCGAGTTTAGTCCACGTGGACGACGTTGCTCGAGCACATATCCACTTATTCGAGTATCCCGAGGCGAAAGGCCGATACATCGTGGCGGCGGAGCAGTTCGAGATCGGACAGCTTTCCGATTTCCTCTCCGTTAAATATCCACAATATAAGATGCCATCTCCAGAGTAATTCATTTTAATGACTTAATTTAATTTTTATTTATAAAATTAAATAATTGGTTGATAATTTGTGTTTTTTTTTGGGCAGCTCGTGGAAAGATGTGGCGGCGGTGAAATTTTCTGGGCTGTCGACGAAGAAGCTTGAGGCGACTGGATTCAAGTACGAGAATGGATTGGGTGAAATGTTTGACGGCGCGATTAAATCATGCAAAGAAAGGGGGTTTATCAATTAGTTGGTTGAATTGAAATTGCATACTACTACTACTACTACTATATAACTTGTGTTTGTTTGGCTTTGGTTTAATGCCATTATGGTGTTGTTAATGTCGTTATGTACTGTGAGTTGTGGATTAAAATAAAATGAATGAGAAATAATTTTAAATTACAACTTTTGATTGACTTTTGGATAATTTTATAATTTATAAAAATAGTTAATTAAATTATAATTTTTATATATTTCTCAATTGTATCATACAATTAAAAATTTAATGAAATTTATCATTTAAATAGTAGTAATTTTGTTTTATATTAAGATGATTAGTTTTAAATGATTATTATGTAGTCCATGAAGATATAATGACAAAAATTTAAAAAAATTATAATAAATTTTGTTAAAATTTTAATTGAATGGAATAATTGAAAAATGTATAACAATTGTGATGTAACTATCTAATTTTACAAGAAATGGGATTAATCAAAAGTTAATTAAAAAATTGTGATTCAATGACAAATTTTCCTAAAATAAATAGTCACAAAATAATGAAGAATTTAATCAAATCCAAAGTTTCGTTTTGTAAACGTTATTACGTTCCACTTTATAATAATTTTGTACACCTTTTACTCTCAACTTCAATTCCGTATACTTTACTTATATTTTGTACATATTATTAAAAAATTATTACACCAAATTGCTTTATTTAAATTTTATACCACTTCTTAGTATTAATTAAGAATTTAATATTGCACCCAATTAGAGCGTGTACTTATTTCATTATTTGTTATAGTCACTTTTATCGTGTAAAATTGATTGTTAAAATATTAAATCTTGTGATCCTAACTCCTCTATATAAGCATAAATAACTCTTTTTTATAAGGTCTTTTAAGGGTGAGTGACTCATTTCTAATATGGTATTAGAGCGAACTCAAGTCGATGATGAATTTTATCTTTTATCTTGTCTATCCACGTGATGGAAGTCCGATGTGTCATTCCGATCCACACGTGATGGTGTGTGTTAAAACTCTTAAATCTTGTTCCACATCGATTTGGTAATGATCATAGCTAGATCTATATAAGTATGAATAATCATCCTCTTTATAAAGCTTTTAAGGCGTGAGTGACCTATTTCTAATATTGATGATAAGAGCTCGTAAATTTAAAATACATCACATATTTTTTAAAATAAATACTCCATTGAATATTCTTTATTTTATTATAATACTAACAAACATACTCCAGTTTATGAAAATTCACGCCACTTGTCGTTCGATCCAAATTAACTATGGTAAAATGAATTTGAAATCATATATGGGCTTAATAGTCGTGGGTGACATCATGTGAGCACAAGATAAATATAATTTAGAATTTTTTCGAATTATTGATGTGTTAAATACATATTTTTAATGGAAGCATGCATTGACAATTATTTTTTGAATTATTCGGCATGGGACATGCGTCGGTGTTTTACTTGAATTTGTAATATTAATTATATAGTCATATACATAATACATGCATGTACATAAAATTATATACGTCGATTGAAGACCTAATCTCCATTCTTTATTATAGTCGAGTAGTTTTGTGTCGATTGAACTGTCGACAAATGTGTATAGTGCATGTGTGATAAATATACAAGGTAGATGTGCCCAGTGTCCACACACATAATAGTGATAATTTTAATATTTTAATTAACTATTCAATATTAACTAATCTATAATAATGCCTCGTCAGTCGTCAAAATTATATGTTTATTATCCAGACGTTGAATATTAAAGCATGCATCATAGTTTAACTATATAGTATGTAATATTAGATGCTAATATCTGTTCGTATTAAAGTCAAAGGGATTGATGTGATACTTTTTCATATTTATTGCTATCCAAATTTGATCTTATAATTGCAATCAAAGGAAAACATGATATACGTGCTAAATTTAATTTAATAGTAATAGTTTAGTTTGGAGAAATTAACATGAAGTTAAACTGAAAGGCTGATCGATTCAATGTACTGTAAATTGATATTGATTGATTTATTTATTTAGTAATTAAATTTAGCACAATATTATAGTATTTAAATACGATATACATATCTACATTGATAGTTATTAATTACTATAGTATAAAATGCAATACCAATTAATGGTAACGGCATAACCATAAATAAATAAGACGAAGGGAATAAATTTTACAAATTTGAAAAGACATATATCCAGTGACAGATTCTGAAAATGAAACTCGTGACATTAAGCACAACCAACAATTAATAATAAAAAAAATTATTTTAAAAATATACATTATACTTTAAACAACACTATCTTTCTAATTGTTACAAATATCCATAGAAAACGACTTCAAATTCTTTTATTATAAATAGTACTAGTATTAAACATTTTATTCTTATCCCATTTTAGTAAAATGAAAAGGTCTAAAATTACATTCATGATTGAATAATATGCACATAAAATTTATTCTTAAACGTATCAATGAAAATTTAACTCCAAAAATTATAATTAACATGATATAATAGCAACACTCATTCCCCATGGAAAAGTAAAACAAAACAATACAAACCGCAACCTAATGAGAGTACATAAATTCATGATTAAAAAAAGAGTACATGAGTTCATGATATCAAATTTTAAATTCATATATATATCAAATAATAAATACTATATGAATTTATAAGCGAATTAATATTTACTAATTATTTAAAAGTGGATAGTTATTAAGATGAAAACTCAGAAAATAAGCTGTGGGATACCTATATTCATTAGTGTTGGGCCTTTATTGCATAATATGAAAAGAGAAAAGCCCAAAAGCAAATAAGAGAATAGCCCAGTCCGCCTAGTCCCTACCCTTATTCAGCCATCCCGCATTTCTCTTTTCCATCCGCCATTGAAGTAGGACAAAGTTGCCTTTGAATTTAGCTAGCGCGCATTCCCGGTAAATTTTCCCAAAATTATACTCCCCACAACTGCTCACTCACTCACTCCCCCTCTTCATCTTCATCTCGAAGGGAAACTGTTACAGGAAACCTCCATTCTACGACAAATGCCGACCAAGAAGAAGAACTCGAAAACACCTTCAAAAACCTCAAATTCCGATCAAAGCAACGTGATCTCCTCGCCTTATTCTTTACCGTCGTCGCCACTCGCTCCGACGCGCGAACAATTGCTCCACTCTCTCGATGAAGCTGCAGCTCAATTCCCATCTCTCATCTCCACAACGGCCTTCGTCGGCACAGTTGCCCACGACGCCGTTTCCAACTCCAGAGAATACACAATTTGGCTGTCTGAAACAGCCATGCTTTCTTCCTCGATTCCCCTAGGCTCCCTTGTATCGGTAAACTTATTTTTTTTTTTTCCCCCAATTTCCAGTGCTATTTGTTCGTTTCCTTTTCAATTCACAACATTGTTATCTAATGCTGTTAGTATATGTTTGATTTTGGTGTTGTTTCCTCCCTAAGCCTTTAGATTTTTGATTTACATATATGCTGTGACTGCTGTATCTTTCACTTAGTAATGTAGTTGTGATTCATTGATTTACAGCTGATGTGCACTTAATATATAAAAGGTGTCTCTGTCTATGATATGGTTTATGACAGGTCTCTCTTTCTTCTTCGGACAAAGGTATGAGCGGATATCCCCTGTGTAAGCTATCAGATGAGTGTGCTCAGTGCTTTGGGTTTGACGTTACCGACAATTTGGCTGATGAACCTGGAACATTCTTTGCTCTTGCGACCGTATTGCCATCCACTAAGGTTTGGATATCACTCTAGCTGTTCAGTACTTGTGCTGTGAACTCTTTTAGTGTGTAGGTTTGTTTCTCCATGTTGTTTGTTTGCCAGGGGTTCATACACTTTATAATCCAGTTTTCAAAATGGCTAGATCCTTCTCTGGTATCGTCGTTTAAGTACATTAATTATAAGTTAGGTACACTACACTCTACAATCAGAACTCGAAATATGTATACAGTACAGAACTCCCTACTATGGCATCAGTAGGTAACAAACAAACATTAGGAAAGAACCATATCTATGTGAAGCAATGCTACTTTAAACAATGGTTGTGGTAACTAGCCTTACAAGAATTTTCTTCTGCTTCTAATCATAATTAAACATCTCTTACTTCTCTGTAGTTATCGGATCTCTTCTCTGCATGCAGGTTTCTAAAAATGATGTGCGCTTGTCTTTGAACCTTTCACGCACTATGGGTAGTCCATGTTCAGGCAGGGTAGTTTTTGTTTATCCTGTTAAGCGTCATAGCTTGACTGAGAATGGAACTGGTGCCCGCTGTGGCCCTGCAGCTAGTTATATATCAGTAGACAGCCGAACGGAGATTTATCTATCTCCAGTATATTTAAAGGGTAACAAAAATAAAACAGGGATGTCGACATCTTCTCATCTCGAGTCTTTTGATGAACTAGCATACGGACAAGCTGAAAACAGTAAAATTTCATCCCCAAAGACACCATCTATATCAAAGTCTAAAATTCGCTCTCCTTGCTCAGCAGAGTCTGGCATGTCGAATTATGATAAGTCAACATTAGAGAGAACTTACTCTAGTGCAGCGTTTAACATACTTGGCATGGATGAAATTTTAAGGGATGATTCCTCAAGGAAACTGTTAGAGACATGCGTTAGATCATGGTTATGTTCACGGATTTTACTCTCTGGCAACTTTGTTGCGGTCCCCGTACTTTCAGAGCTATGTGTTTTCCAGGTTATGGGTCCCAAAAGATTGTCTTCAAATGGTGATATTCGGAATAGTAATAGTGAACTTCTTGCGCGGGGTTTGGACAATGGAAAATATGTCTTATCTGCTTTCTCTATTGATGGTGGTACAAAGATTAATTTTCTATCCGCAGGTGATGTGGTTGTTGAATCTTCAATGAAAGGCTATATGGAAGAACCAGATGCGGGGCATGGCCCTATCAGAAAAGATCTGGAAGCCAACCTTTTGAAGTTGGGAGGCCTGACTAAAGAATATTCTGTTTTAAAAGATATCATAGTTTCATCAGCTGTGCAGATGACAGTTGCAAGCTTGGGCTTACGGCCTACAAAGGGAGTCCTTCTTCATGGCCCCCCAGGAACTGGAAAGACTACATTAGCTCAAGTATGTGCCCGTGATGCTGGTGTAAACATGTTTTCTGTGAATGGACCTGAAATTATTAGTCAATACCATGGAGAAACTGAAAAAGCATTGCATGAAGTATTTGAGAATGCCATCAAAGCCTCACCTGCGGTGGTAAGTTTCTTGTCGTCATTTTCTTTGGAAGAATGAATGTGGAAAATGTATCATCATATCGAAAATAAATAAATAAATGCATGGCATAAATTCATACATGAAAATCAACTGCAGGTTACTTACACTGATTATGAATCTTTGATATAAAATTCTCGCTTCCATAAATAATGGGTATCACTGCATGAATTCTATGCAATATTTGAGCCCAAAGAGTACCGTACCTTCTCTCTTCAATATGGATGGAAGTTTTAGATGAATAAGCATTTCATTATTGAAGAGGCAGATTGGTAGAATGCTGAATCAAATTATCAATTTGGGTTAATTGCCTTTTAAATCATGAAGAATGGGCCATTTCTGGTTTTTCCAGAACCTTTCAAAATTCTCAATTTGAATAGGCCATTTCTACTTTGTCTCCCACCTTTCTGGTTATTCTATTTTACTTTTTTATTATTTTAGTTTCTCAGGCTCAAAACAACACCGTTTAGTCATCCAAATCGTCACATTAATACATGTATTTGTTACTATTCATCCACATCATCAAAATTTTACATGTATGCACCAACTCAATAAATTATTTAAACTTCGTGCTTTGTCATTCAAAATTTGAAAGGTGTGTGACAGATCAAAAAATGACCAGTCTTTGTGATTTTACACCAATTATCATCTGTGCTCTTGAATGCAGTTGGGTGCTAAATGCTTGATGATCATTATTTTAGGTATTCATAGATGAGTTGGATGCCATTGCACCTGCACGTAAAGATGGAGGAGATGAACTATCCCAAAGAATGGTTGCCACTCTCTTAAATTTAATGGATGGGATTAGTAGAAGTGATGGAGTTCTAGTTATTGCTGCTACAAACCGTCCTGACAGTATTGAGCCCGCACTTAGACGGCCAGGAAGGCTTGACAGAGAAATTGAAATAGGTATCTCATGTAAAATTTTTTGGTTTATCATCTTTGTCTTCATGTTCTCATAGCCTCAGCTGGTGTATGATCAATTTTTTAAATAAAAATCCTAAATTGCATTTGGTAATCCCTTAATGCTTACCATTTTTTGTATGTTAACAATTAGCACCTAGTGGATTCTGATCCTACTGCGTTAGTGATAGCTTTAGAGTTCATTATTTCCATTAATAGCAAAGTTGAATGGTTATGATTGATCTCCTAAAAAGTCTCTTACATCTTTGTAATACACGTAGGTGTTCCATCTCCCAGAGAACGGCATGAAATATTGCTTGCACTTCTTAATGAAACTGCACACTCACTGCTGGACGAGGATATTCACAATCTTGCAATGGCCACACATGGTTTTGTTGGAGCTGATTTAGCTGCTCTGTGCACTGAAGCAGCTTTAGTTGGGCTTCGGCGGTATGTTAAATCTAATGCCGGTCATGGTGATTCGGATTTTGGATTTTCAACTAAAGTAGATCCAGAATGCCAAGCTTTGAGCCGGTCGCAAGAAGTTGACCTGGGTGGTGATCTGGGAACCCCTTGCAGTTCAGGAGATTCTGTCAAAAGTAATTTGTGTGCTGCATTTTCCAGCAATTCAGGAACACAAAACTCTGCTGAATCCAGGGTTGGTATTGCAGTAGATTGGACTCATGATCCAAAAGGCACCTTAAGAGTTACTTCAGATGACTTTGAGAAGGCTAGAATTAGAATAAGACCAAGTGCTATGAGAGAGGTAAGTATGCCATGTGATATCTAGACATGATGTCTACTTGAAATCATTCATTGTTGCTATGAAGTAAAAGACTTGTCTTGGGTGTCACCAATGCCAATATTGAAATGTAAAATCCTGCAATTTATTTTTGAAATGGTATAATCATTAGGAGGCTACTAATTATACTAATAGTTAGGTCTCATTTGTTTGCTCCTTCTGTGTCATTCTTAAATGATTGAGTTTGTTACAGAATACTAAGTTCACAAAATATAGCTTGCTACTTGTCCTGTTTATTTATTGTGGTTTACGCTACCTTGACTTACAGCTTGTCCTGATCAGGTGATACTTGAAATCCCTAAAGTTGGCTGGAATGATGTTGGTGGCCAGACAGAAGTTAAGATGCAACTTATGGAAGCTGTGCAATGGCCTCAAAAACACAAGGATGCTTTTGCTCGCATTGGAACTCGCCCCCCAAGTGGAATTTTGTTGTTTGGTCCTCCAGGTTGCAGCAAGACTCTTTTGGCTCGTGCAGTTGCTTCAGAAGCAGGGTTGAATTTTCTTGCAGTAAAGGGCCCTGAGCTCTTCAGCAAATGGGTTGGTGAATCTGAAAAAGCCGTACGTACTTTGTTCGCGAAGGCCAGGGCTAATGCTCCTTCAATTATATTCTTTGACGAAATTGATGGTCTTGCTATCACTCGTGGAAAAGAAAGCGATGGAGTATCAGTCGGTGATCGGGTTATCAGTCAGCTACTTGTTGAATTGGATGGTAACTACCTAGAATCATCTTGCCATAAGTGTACAATTTGTCTAGATGCCTTTTATTCATGTGCTAGCATCTCTAACCAAGCGACAATAATTTCTCTGTGCAACTTTTTCTTTTTCATTTGAATTAAATATAACGTTTGCTTGGGAACAGAAATAGTTTGCTATCCATCTTAACATAAATTTATTGATGACAGGCTTGCAGCAAAGAGGCAGTGTAACTGTCATTGCAGCTACAAATAGGCCAGATAAGATCGATTCTGCCCTCCTCAGACCAGGTAACTTTCCGTCTATTCCTGTTGTTCGTTTATCTTTCCTCAAATGTGTTGTTTTCTTTTTTGCTTGGCGACTACAAGAACCTGTGTAATTGCTTCTTAACTTGTTAGGACGATTTGATAGACTTCTTTATGTGGGCCCACCAAGCAAAAAAGATCGTGAGGATATCTTTCGTGTTCATTTGCACCGGATGCCATGCAATTCTGATGTATGCATCAGTGAGCTCTCTTGCCTCACGGAAGGCTATACTGGGGCTGATATATCACTCATCTGCCGCGAAGCAGCCATTAGAGCAATGGAAGTATGTAAAACATCGTGAATATCAGTTACCTTTTTAATCTCTTTTTCGATGTAGTTTTTTTACCAAAGTATCTCTCTTTTACCCAACCAGGAGAACCTAGATGCCTCAGAGATCAAAATGGAGCACTTGAAAACTGGAGTTCAACAAGTACAACCGTCTAACGTTGATATGTATGAGAACCTCTCATCCAAGTTCCAAAGACTAGTTCATTCATCTGCTAAGGAAGAAAGTTTGGAATCCGAAACTTGCACAGTTAAACCGAGTCATATTACTTTTTGGTATGTGATGCATCACGTCTTCTACAAATAGCTTATCTTTATAATAGGCAGTCTCCATATATATATTGCCCCACTTGGAAGTATTTTCTACGCCGACCAACTAAAACAGACCATGGTTTAACTTTGCCATTGCAGGAGCAGGCTCAGAGCTTCATTTCTCAAAGTCTAGGCTCCATTTTGCATCCAAATTCTTCGTAAGCAGATAAATGTGCCTAGCTTCTTCTCTTGCCCGATTATGTGCTGCAACGATTTTCTTTCAATCTGTGCCAGAAAAGGAAGCATGCCCAGAAAATCACATCTACAAGCATGTCTGCAACTAATGGAATATCTTAAAATCCCAAAACATTGTACAGCTGTAAGATAGAGCCCTTCTACTACAGTTTTCATATAGCTGCCACCGGATATCTTTCTCGTCGTTCTTCCCTCCATGGCTATGGGAGATTTTTGTAGTTCTTTTTTTGTTGAGGTAAATCCGAAATTTCTTCGTATATACATGTACATTACTTTTATAGCTGAGGTAAATCGGGTTTTTTGCTATAAGCTCTATTTGAGCATTGCATAGGTAACATGATTTTGCATATGAAAGCATCATTATTACATGGACTTTGAGATTGTTTGTGTTGTGGATTGAAGAAAAAAAGACTGAAAAAATGTAAAGGAAGGAGGGCCAAGATGAGGGCATATGCGTGAGCCATGGGCAGTGAGACGAAGACCAAAAGTAGCCACCCGATTCTTTATCGGATTTAAAGTTGCATCACAACGCATAATTCAAATATTCTAGATGTGACTATCCAAACAGTTTTGCTCCCGATACAATTTTAGCATCGCTTGCCCATCTTGTGGACCGGGACTACGACGCTAAACCTAATGAGACAAAGATGAAAAGAGTCATAGGGACTCTTAGACCATGTTTATCGGTTGTGAGGGTCGACCGCACCTCATATTGCATTAAAAAATTTTTTTTATTCAAATGGTCTGTCTCTCTCCTTGAGCTCGGTCTGTTTGGAGGCAACCACCAACCGCTTGGTTGGTCAACTTATTCAATGACTCAGCCAATGAGATTGTGCCAAATGACACGTTCTCATTGGTTGATAAATTTTTTTAACTAAAATTTATATATCTTAAATATATTATATTAAAAAAATATAAAAAATTATACCAAAATTCATAATTTTCCATCCTCCACAAATAGAGATCACATTTGTCATAGTATGCACACAAAAAAATCTAATCTTTTCTCCTCATATAATCCTTCTTCTTTGGTAAAATAAAAAATCTCCTTTTCTCATCTACTAATAATCTAATATTGTAACTTATGTTTTCTATTTGTTTATTTTTATAATTTTTAGTTTACCATTTATTGTGTTTTTTTATAAATTTTAGTGTGCAACAATAAATATTTCATATATTAATAATAATATTATTAAAAATATATATAAAAATAAATATATAATGATGTGGTTGGATAGTCATTGATAAACCATCAGAAAGAGTATGATTAGGTTGGATGAATATTGATGATGTGGAGGAGATAGAAATGAATTAAATATTGAAAAAGTAGATGGTTGAGTTGAGTTGGATGATTGCTGATAAATATGGTCTTAGGCATTTGGAGTATATATAGATGACGGGATGAGTGTTTTCTCCAATTCGAATCTGTACTATGATTCATAAATATTTTTATGTTCGAACTAGCTCAAATTAAAATGTGAATAAGTGGAGTAGTATATTATAGTAACATAAGAAAATGAATAGGCTTGGAATTTACTAATACTAGTAATTTAAGAAAATTGAAGGAAAAAATAAAAAAAATAAAAAATTGAAGAAATCGTTACAGTTGGCGCAAAATGTGGGTCCCCACAAATACAACGACATCCCCCTTCAAAGACGTACCGCCACTTTTAACCGTCTTCTAATTTCGTTCCTTTTTTTCCCTTCACTCCAAAAAAAAAGAGCAAAATAACAAAACATTTTTCAAATCCGATTTGAATTCCGGCGCCGGAAAAATGTCATTCTCGGATTCCGAGTGCTCCCAGGCCGCGGAGTACAAGACTCTCCGTATGGTCAGCCGCGATCGTAAGCTCCGTCACCTTCATTGCGTTGCCTAGCCTTTTCATTTCCTCTCTGCATTTTACATTCAGCGATTACTCGGTGTTTCGAATAGATAAATAGAAACATTCGAAGAAGCATCTTCGTTTTTTAGGTTAGAGAGATGAGAAATTTGAAAATTGTAGCTCACTTTGACATCGGAAGGAAGAACATGTTGATTTTGTTGCTATTGCGACGCCTTTTTGGGGATCTGATGTACTGAATGAGCGGTGACTGTCGAATTAAATAGCATACTTTATTTTTTTATGCCATTACGTTCTGAATTAGCTGAAGGAAAAAAGTTTAAAGGGAAATATTTTACTTATCTCTTTCAATTAAGGTGTCTATTAACTAAATTGCACTCTAATTCTACGAGAAATTGGGTAGTATTTGGACTGATTCTTTTGAAACATCTGTTAGGGTTATTGTATGAAATGCTCCAAGATTCCAAAGTAGGAGGTCAGAGATCATCATGGAAGGTTATAAATTATGTTGCCACATGTTACCATTATCAAGATAAAACTGAAACTTTGCTATAAGGGCATGTAAGATCTCTGTTTTCAGGTGCTCATCATGGACAAAGTTACTGTAAAAGTGATGTCTCATTCATGCAAAATGTCAGATATCACAGACCAAGATGTTTCATGTAAGCATTTTGATTTTATGTCAGATACACACAAAATATGATGTTTGTTTCAGCTTTTATTTCATAGTTTGATCTATCAAATATATATGCTGTTCACCTCAAAGACCTGCCGCAAGAAAGCTTTACGAGAACTTTTTTTGGCTGGTATCTCACACTACAATATTCTTATGTTGTTTTCACCTTCTGCAGTGGTGGAAGAACTGTTTAAAAGGAGAGAACCCATGCCTTCAATGGATGTAGTATACTTCATACAGCCTGCCAGGGAAAAGTATTGTCATTCCAAATTATTTTCAATTATTTTATACTTAGAAGAAAAAAAAGTTTATATTTCTGGGATATAGTTAAAGAAGATCAGAGAGATATTTGGCATATTAAAATAGTTAAGAGCACCTTTTACTGTCCTTCCTTGGCTATTTTCTTTTACTTCCCTTTTACAAAAACACCTTGCCAGGGTCTCATCCTTAGATAATAATGACTGTTTGAAGAGAAACAGTTTTTACAAAAAGAATATTGGAACTGATTACTTAATTTTCTATCCTTGTCAGCCTCGTCATGCTCTTGTCTGACATGTCGGGGAGAGAACCATTGTACAGGAAGTACGTCCAAGAATTTTTATAAAGTCCTTTTGTATTCGATATTGTTTTATGAACTGTGACAGCACCCCTTCTTATCTGTGGTTGCAGGGCATATATATACTTTAGTACACCTGTACCAAAAGACCTGGTGTCTCACATCAAGAGTGATACTAGTGTTATGCCACGTATTGGTGCCCTAAGAGAGGTAACTAGCATCCTCAGTTTTGCCAATAGCTTCGCACGGCATTGCTCTATTGGGATGTTTTTTTCATTGATATATTTACCTTTGACGAATTGCAGATGAATTTGGAGTACTTTCCCATAGATACTCAGGTAGCTGAATGCTTTATGGATTTCTATTAAGGTCTTTTGGCATCATGGAATGTAAAGAGAAACTTTCTATCAGGCATTCACAACTGATCAAGAAAATGCACTTTATGAACTCTTTGGTGGTGAGAATACTCGCAAAGCTGATGCATGTTTGAATCTAATGGCCTCGAGAATTGCTAGTGTTTTTGCTTCATTAAAGGTAATGGAGTAATCAATACTTTTGTTATTGTTTATTTAATTGTCTCATTATAGAGGAATGTGTAAGCATGATAAGTACCAATAAACGTCGAATTTGAGATAGGACTTCAACTATTTACGAGTCTAGTTGAACAGAGTTTAACAAGTTTCCATATATTCACCATCTGCGGCATAAAATATTTATGTTCTGGATTTCCAAATCCCAATCGGTAATATCAACAATTCAACATGATTGTGCTCATGTCGTTTGTTATCATCATTTTTTTGCCTAAACTGTCTAGATTTAAATTTCAGGAATTTCCTTTTGTGAGGTATAAAAAACCTTCCAAGGAAGGGGATGATGACAGTAAAAATAGTCGAGATTTGATTCCTAAGAAGCTTGCTGAAGCAGTTTGGAAGCACATCACAACTTATAAAACTTCCATTCCCAAGTTCCCAGCAACAGAAACTTGTGAATTACTTATAGTGGATAGATCAATTGATCAGGTGCCAAAAGCTCAATTCACTACACTTTATCTACTCAAGAATAACTTATTCTTAGTTTTTATCATTTTGTTGGACATTTCCAGATCGCTCCCATCATACATGAATGGACGTACGATGCTATGTGTCATGATTTACTTGAGCTGGAAGGAAATAAATATGTACACGAGGTAAATGTCTTTGTCTAAGCAGCCTAATTGGAGACTTGGAACTTTCTGATGGTATTCAGTGGATGCAAGATTCCTAGCAAATCGGGTGGTGAGCCTGAACAAAAAGAAGTCCTCTTGCAAGATAATGATGTTCTCTGGGTTGAGCTCAGACATGCTCATATCGCGGAGGTGTTTTCTCATTCATGCATATTTTTTTCCTTCAAAGACTCATTTCCTGCGGATCTCTATTAATTACTCATATCTGCCATCTAAATGTTCTTACCTAAAATTTTAGGCTAGTGAGCGGTTGAGTGAGAAGATGACCAACTTTGTTTCCAAAAACAAAGCAGCTCAATTACAACAGAGGTTGGTGTTTATATACTTCATCTGTTCTGAAATATAACTATGATATCTTGCCACATTCTGTCTGTGAAATCAGAATATGCTTCAGTGTTGCTAAATAATGGAACATGTGCTCAACTCCTATTCTCATTGGCTTGAGTCCATTATATTCAATTGGAGAAAGGGAAACTGCATTGCACATTTGTATTTATCCTGTAGACAACATCCATGTTTCTTTTCCATTGTAATTTCTAACGATTTACATTCTGCTTTCTTGAAGGGATGGTAGTGAGCTGTCCACAAGAGACATACAGAAAATGGTTCAAGCTTTGCCACAATATAATGAACAGATGGAGAAACTCTCAATCCATGTTGCGGTTGTTTCTAAACTAAAAATTCTGAAGATCATTTCATATTATCATTTACTAATGTATTTCGTGTATTTGGGTTTACATATCGATCCACTTGATCTTAAATAGAGTTCTACTGTTCCTCCTGAGCTAGAAAAAGGAATGAACACTGATCTTGTTATCCTTTTCTCCATTAGATTGCTGGTAAACTCAATGAACTTATCAGAGAATTGGATCTTCGGGACCTTGGACAACTGGAGCAAGATCTTGTATTTGGCGATGCAGGAACCAAGGAAGTTATCACTTATCTGAGATCGAACCAGGTAATACCTCAATGCTTCTGGTAGCACTTTGCTTCTCTATTCAGCTATATTTGTCATTAAGATGGCAGGATAAATCATTTTCTTTACCCTTCAGGACGGATCACCTGAGAATAAGTTGCGGCTTTTGATGATATATTGTTGTGTCAGCCCAGAAAAGTTTGAGGGTGACAAGGCAGGAAAACTCATGCAGGTTGTGATCTCTCTATCTCCCCACTCCCTTTCTGTGTGTTGAGTAAATAGGATCTGACACACACATTGACGGTTCATATTTGCATATTGAGCATGAAAACTCATTTCTCTACGATTTAGTATCTCCTCGATTGATGATGTTATGCTTATCCTGATACTATACTATACTATACCATGGCTATTTGCCTATATCTACGAACCGCGTGCTTTACTAGCTCTAGCTGACTAACCATACTAATCACGCTACTTTCTCTAGTTGGCAAAATTAACAGAAGAGGACATGCAAAGTGTCACAAATATGAAATTAATTGAAGCAGTAGATTCCAGAAAGACTTCAAAGGGTACCTTCTCGCTTAAATTTGATTCAGCAAAGGTAAACATTAATTCTAAAGTAAAGCTTGCAACAATGAGTGTAGTACTGAGGCCTGAATGTAACTAATTCCTTGCTTACCAGAAAACAAATGCAGAAAGAAAGGATCGAGCTGGAGATGAAGAGGAGGGATGGGCACTTTCCCGGTTTTATCCCAAGTTAGAGGTTTGTTTGTTCTTATAAACTAAAAGCATTACACTGTCATCATATAGGAAGGTGGATCTGGAATGTTCGTTTGGTGGGGCATCCTAGACCTTGTAAACAGAAACTCACCTGTTTGGCACTTTTACATATTTAATCTGGTTTGTTTCTCAGGAGTTAATTGAGCAGTTGGCCAAAGGAAGTTTGCCAAAAGACGAGTACGAATGCATGAATTCTGCCGGCTCTTCCAACGAATCAATTAGTGGAGGGGGCTCAAAAATTCCACCAACTAAACCAGCCCAGTCTACTACAGCTCCCCATTCGATGAGATCAAGACGGACTGCACAGTGGGCCAAATCTCGTACTTCTGATGATGGATATTCAAGGTATTGGCTTAGGAACTTGTTTTCCTACTGTTCATGAATTTACTCTATAAATTAGCAGTTTTATCTCAATGCCACTATTATTTGAGTTTGATTATTACAAATGTGTTTTATATATCATCTCTATCTTCTATGATTTCCAGTGATTCAGTCTTGAAAACTGCCAATACTGATTACAAAAAGATGGGACGGCGGATCTTTGCATTCGTAATTGGTGGAGCAACAAGATCCGAGGTAAATATTCTGGTTGTTACACTTTCCACTGAAAGATAGAGTGCTGCTATGTTTGTGCTCAAGCTGAGACATTACGCCGTGTTGTCAGCTTAGGGTTTGCCATAAACTTACAACCAAATTCAGGAGGGAAGTAGTCCTTGGATCAACTAGTCTTGATGATCCACCTCAATATGTTAAGGTAAAATTCAGATTTTCTGTCTTTTCAACAATTTGATATTAGCACGAGATGATCAAAATATCTGCTTCAACATCATCCATTCATCGGTATCATGTTGTTTCGCAGAAACTTAAGCTATTGTCGGAAAAGGGGCTTCCAGTGGATAACAATATGTTTTTCTGAAAAACGAAAGGTTTATTATGCCCCTCGATTGAAGGTTAGAATTCATGCAAAACACATGAAAAATCCCCTCTCACATCCTTCATGTACTAGTTAATAGTACTACCATTGGTTTAGTGTCTAATTTGCAGAATTTTTTTAGTATGATCTCGACACGGCTGATATATGTGAAGCAGAAAAACCAATGCTGGAATTACTGTTGGCAGAATTCTGAGTGAAGGAATATTCTTCAAGGAGCCAATTGTGATATGGAACTTAAATTTGAAGGAGTTGCACATAATTCAACTTAATGGTGATGTGATCTCAACATTTTGTCTGAAACCACACATAGTTTATCAACAAAGAAGAAGCTTTTCAAACATCTCAGAAGATTCTAAGTTTGGTAACTTAAGATGAATCTGAGATCGTTAGTTTTGTATTCATACTATACATTGTTTTACTGTAAGTACATTTATAAGAAGAATCACTGCTGCAGTTGATTAGAAGATGATGAAGCGTATTTAATTGGTAAAATGCTTTTCTCTTATGATAATAGTTCGAATGACTAATATTGATAATGTGTTGTTTTATTGACCAATACTTATTCCACAAGTAGTTCAAGATATTTAACTTGATTATATAATTCTCATTAAACTAGTTTGATCGTATCATAGATTTTTAACATGGTTAATTGCACTAAAGTTTTTTTCAGTATTTTTTTCCATTTCGTTACAGTTGAGTAAAAAATCTTACAGTATTTTTAAAGCAAGCGAGATCACTGAACAGCTTTGATTAATTTATGAATGATTAAATTTACGAAATAAACAAGTAACTAATCATCTAAAACATGCATATTCATATTTAGTTATACTACTCCATATAAAAATAAATCAAAGGTTATTTCCCCTAAAATAAAAAAAAACCGAAGTTTTTAGTAGAAATCGCCGTTCTCTAAAACGCGACACCAACCGAAATGGAGTAGCATGATATTGCACGTTTTTCTAGATTACAGGCGACTTCTCCGCCGCTGCAATTTTTGAACAATATTTGCAGAAGCTTCTCCGTCGCAGCAAATCCCCAGAATCGGAAAAGGATAAACCACACACACTAAGAAATGGACGCAATTCTCCCGATTATCGCGTTCTCGGTGATCGCCGGCGCCGTGATTGCTTTCGTGGTATTCGGTGCTTATTCCCGGAAGAGAAAATCGGAAATTCAATCCATCACCCGACCCGAGAACCTGAATCCGAACCCAAAACCCGCTACGAAGCCCTCGGCTGCCAAGAAGCCTCAACACAAATCTCATTCCCATTCTCATGCAGCCGATAAAGTAAAGATCGGATATTTTTCTGTGTATTTGATAGCTTAACTTTTCTCTTTCTCTGCCTTAGGGTTGCAAGTAATTCGATCTGCGATTCTCTTATTTTAGGATGCCAATAAGAAGCATCATCACTTGGATTTGAATACTTTGAAAGGGCACGGCGATGCTGTCACCGGTCTTAGTTTTTCGCCTGATGGCCGTAGTTTAGCTACCGGTAAGTTTATGGCTTACCATTTTTGTGGAAGTTCACACACACAGTTGTAGTATGTTTTACATATTGCTATGCATATGTTGAGTGTAAATCTGAGATTTGATCAAAATATGCTGCTCGCTTCCAAGTGTTTTCATATCAATTCTGAAGTTCTGTACAAAATTTAATTCTCTACAGCTTGTGGAGATGGTGTTGTTAGGATTTTCCGGCTGGACGATGCTTCAAGCAAAAGTTTCAAGTACCATTTTTCTATACTCTCTACTCATAGTTCCTTTAGATCAATGCAACTGTATAATTTTTTTTGGAATCTTGTCTATGTGATCTATGCAGGTTCCTGCGAATTAACTTACCTGCCGGGGGCCATCCGAATGCAGTTGCTTTTGCTGGTGATGCATCTTCAATTGTAGTGGCTTCCCAGGCACTCTCAGGATCATCTCTTTACATGTATGAAGAAGAAAAACCCAAAACAACTGGAGACCAGAAGCAACAGAGCAAGCTCCCACTCCCTGCAATCAAATGGGAACATCATAAAGTTCATGATAAGAGAGCCATCATCACATTAGTCGGGGCCCAGGCAACTTATGGCAGCGCTGATGGAAGTACTATCATTTTGTCATGCTCAGAAGGTACTTTAATGTGTCTCTTATCAATCGGTCCTTGCATGAAGATGAGTTTGCTAAGGAACCCTGTGAGGCTATTTCCTTAACAGCTCTGCTTAGAGCTTTAAGGCCTGTTCTCTAGCAGACAGCTTTGACTTTGATACCATTTAATGTTACACTCTCATGACTTATGAGTACAATATTAGTTTAAAGATTATTTCCAATTTTTGTTTCATGAAGATTTTAGTTGCATATTAAATCTATGACGAGTTCATTTCTCAGTGACTTTTCATGTCCTTGGTTTTGTCCGTGTATTCATCACTATGCAACTTAGTTATATAGTTTTGGGTTTTATAGAACATTCAAGCATACTACATTTTGCATATCTGGATTCATAGTCTCTATATGAGCTCCAGGGGAACACTCAAAGTATCTGCTCAAACTTGCTATCTACAGCTATTACTACATATTTTCATGTACAAATTGTAATGACAAACTACTCTGTTTGAAATTATTTTTTGCCTTGTAGACTTGTAGTTGAGAAAAATGGAAGGTTGAGGTGATCAATAACATATTTTGTTTTCATTTTCGTTGTCAGGCACTGATATAATACTCTGGCATGGGAAAACTGGGAAACCATTGGGTAACGTTGATACAAATCAGCTTAAAAATACAATGGCTACCATATCACCAAATGGACGTTTTATTGCAGCAGCTGCCTTTACTGCTGATGTGAAGGTTATATTTCTTTTCTCCATAAGTTTCTAATTCTTTTTTGATGGGCAATCATATCTCTGTTTATAGATCTAGTTCTTGTGATAAAATATATAATTCACATATCATGGAGATCCATTCCTACTTACGATGTTAAATGTGTTTCATATAGAAAAATTGTTGGGGGTCTATTACGGGAAATACCACAATAATGCTGAGTACTCTCATCCTTAGAACTACTCGTTAAGGAATTGAAGCTACTTTCCAGTAATGGATGCTGCCCTCAGTGATAGTCATGCCTTTCTACTTTCTAGTTTAGGATGACCTAAACCATTATTATGAATGAAAAAACAAGGGCTGGTTTGGTTTCACATCCTTCATAATTCTAATGTCCATTGCAATTTATGAAGCTATATGGATTAGTCTGAAATTGTAAATATGAAGAATGATTCTCACCTTTTAGAGTTATAGGTTTGTAAATGTAATTTAATATTAAAACTAAATTCTTAGTATCCACATTCTTACAATTCAAAGTAAGAGAGAACTACCGGCATACTTTTTGCTAGACAGGTAATATACTAATATTCATGCTTCAAAAAATTTCATATGTATCTGATAGTTGGTCTGTTGGATGTATGTATGCTTTCCATGCCTACATATCTGGCCATGAGCCATATGAAAGACTGCTCGAGCCCTATGAATCATTTTCTTAGATACTCCTAAGCTAGCAGCTTAAACTGGCCCCTGTCTTTATATATCTTTTGATCCTTATATGAATCATGATCGGTGGAAATCAGCACTTATTTAATCTTGTTAACTTTGTTTTCTAGGTTTGGGAAGTCATGTACTCAAAAGATGGCTCAGTGAAGGAGGTTTTGAAAGCTATGCAACTTAAAGGTCATAAGGTAATGGTTCAGTGTGTACTCTGTAATATCAACATTTTATCCCGATTTTTTTATTTAGTTCTACATTTAGGACTCATTTGAAGCTTTAACTTACTGGTTTTGTTGGTTATGCAATATGAGGCTTGTGGTGCACTCCCTTCATCCCATACTAACCTAAATTGGAGTCTGACATATATTTTTGAAGTTGAACTTATTTGTTGGATGCTTGTATATTATTCTGTGTGAATGCTTCCGGATCTTGCTTGAAGTACTTAACAGTAGATGTTATTTCTGTATATTAGAAAAATGACTACATTGATATCAGTAGTGATTGAGATGATTTTTTATTACTTACTAATCTTTTGCTTCATTTGTATTCCTGTACTCTTATGTCAGAGTGCAGTAACATGGTTATGCTTCAGTCCTAATTCAGAACAAATCATCACCGCCTCCAAGGATGGTACTATAAGAATATGGAATATCAATGGTATGAAAAGTTTTTTAACTTCTTTGCTTTCCTTTGGTTTGCATTCTGTTAACTTTGTAAATCGTGTGAAGCTAAACTTTGAGCTTAATGAGAATGCTAGTATATCGGAGCGTTTTCACTGCGCTTTACATTCAGATGCTATTGTTATCAATTATTATAGTCTAGGTCTCTGCTGACTTTTGTTGTTTTATGAAGTTCGATATCATATGGATGAAGACCCCAAAACTCTGAAGGTGTTGCCTATTCCACTTCACGATGAAAATGGCACTACTCTACACTATGATCTTCTCAGTTTATCACCTGATGGTAAGATACTGGCAGCAACCCATGGTTCAATGCTGCAGTGGCTGTGCGCTGAGACGGGACAGGTTTTGGACGTTGCTGAAAAAGCCCATGATGGTAAACCTAAATTTTTTTATTTTCCTTATATCAAATCCGGATACGTGCTCTGTGTACACATGTGCCACTTGCTTAATGAACCTCAGAACTGATCACTTACCCAAAGAAATACTATGATGCAGGTGATATCACAGATATGGCTTGGGCACCTTCCACCATTCTAATGGGTAATTTCCTTTTTTCTGTTTTCGATATCATATTTATTCACTTTAAGGCATTTTCACGCGCACTAACAATCATACAAACCCTTCCATTTCCTGCAGATAATAAACAAACAGTTGTTCTAGCTACTGCCAGCAATGACAAGAAAGTGAAGCTGTGGCAAGCTCCCCTCCTCAAACCCTCGTAAACATTGTTGAGAGTATGTATTAAACCGACCTTCACGTCTCCTGGGTGGAAACTACGACGAGCTTATACCTCACCGATAACTAGACTTTCGTAGACAAGGATGACACTTGCAATAGAGGCGAATTTTCTCCTGTTGTGAATTTTTCCTAACACAAACAGCAGTCGGATGGTAATCTTATAGAGTTGTCTTTAAAAATGTTGCTACCAAAAATCAACTTTTTTTCAAGTTATCATTCCCAGTGATAATTAATTTCAGGTTTAGTTATATAAAAACACCTTCCTCAGTTCTCTGCAACGCTAAGTATGACCACGATTAAAGCCGTTGTGTGGACAATGTTGGCACGTAAACGGATCACTCGCTGTAGGATAGCCAGAAGGTGACCATGTGTCTTGGGAAAAAACCTAACCCTCACAATGATAGAGCTGTCAAAAATGGTCTAGCCCGATTTTAAATAAGTACTTAGTTATAACTCAAAAAAATTATCAAGAAATTTTAAATTCTTTCCTATTAGTAGTATTTCATAGTCGTTCTTCTAGATTGTTATGATTTAAAAAAAAGTTGATAGTTTGAACACAGATGGACAAAAATTTAATTTGTACTGAAGTTGGCATAAAATGGCAATGTGAATTATGAAGAATAATTTAGGGGTGTAAATAACATTAAAAATAAAACAAAAATCATTTATTTTATGTGCGGTTTAAACCCAAGACGAAACCTTATTAATTTGTAGTTGCATTTGCACTAAAATGTAGGAGAGAAAGCTGTAATACTAATCGACATGTAATAATAATGTGTTGATATACTATTATGATTTCTCCCCTTTATAATGTAACGTATTAAATTTATATTTTGATGTCACAAATAAGTTATATTTGGATATTTTGGATTAGAGTCATTTGATTGTGATTTCACCCACTTTTATTGCCATTATTTTCTTTTCCTAAGCCTTCAAAGTAAATGGCACTATTTAATGTTGTAGTATTTTCATCAACTGTATCAATCTCGGGAGATCGGAAATCCTAATTGTATCAATTCATAATAATAAATATATTTAATTAAGGAATTATGCTTAACTGTTTCTGTTAGCTGCATTAGATGTTCGAATATTTAATTTATATTTTATAGTAGTAATAAAAGATGGAATTCAATTTGCATGTTCACTCAACAAGATTTGGCCACGTATTTTAGAAAAAGACAGCTTTTTATTTGAATATGTTGACCAAAAAGCCCTCGCACATTTTCCACTTCAACAGAACAGAAGAGTTTGCCAAGAATTAGGGTTTAAAAGGGTTTAAAAGGGGGAGAAATCCCAACACCAACACTTAACTGATCATGGCCTTCTGGGGTAAAGCCTCTCTCTTTCTGAGTGATCTGCATTTTCAATCTATTTATTCTCAGATATTTTTGAAATGGAAGAAAAAATCCGTCGCGCGAATTTTTCTTTCTTTTTTTTCGGTGATTGATGTGTGAATCGTTTTTCGCGTTGCAGGCGTGGAGGTAAAGCCGGGGAAACCGATAACGCATTCCTGTGAGAAGGCAGCAGGAAGGCTTCGGATTTCACAGGTACGGTTGTTTTTTAAGAAGCTAAAATCTGATCAGAGTTCATGCATTTGGTGAAAGTGCTTTGAATGTATCGTGCCTTTCCTTCGTCTGCTTCTATGATGTATATTGGTTGTGATGAAAATTGAATTTGCTTCAGAAGCTGCTAGAAACCTTATTTGAGATGGTGCTGTTGTGTTGTTTTTCAATGAATTTTGTTGATGTTGTCTATGTGCTATGACTGGTTAGGCGACCTTGGGATTTGGTGAGTCTTCAAAGAGCTCCGTGGTACAGTGTAATGTGGGTAATAGAAGCCCGGTTCTTCTCTGCGTGCTGCTACCAGGCCGAATGGAGTCATCCCATATTGAATTGGAATTTGAGGAGGCGGATGATGTGGTTTTTTCTGTAGTTGGTCCACGAAGTGTCTACCTTGCTGGCTATTATGTCCGTCAGAGTGGGCATTCGAATGGTCGTAGTGATACGTATCCTTGTTCATGTTTGTGGCTTCTAATTATAAAGTTAGTTTAGTGCCTCAAGGTTTACTACATTTTTGTGCTTACTCATTGCTATCTTGCTTGGTATTTAGTTTTGGATAAAGATTCCTTGCATAGTCCCACAACATAAACTCAACAGTGTCATTTCTTGTTTTCCTATCGCGTATGTTTTATTTGGTGTATGTTTCTTGGCCTTCCTTCACTATGATTTGATCAGAGAGTCATATGGCGTCGATATTGAACACTCCCCTACAGATCGATCTAATTACAATAGTGAGGGTGATGAAGGATATGATGACAGTTTCATTAACGATGATGAATGTCAAGTTTCTTCTCCAGGGTCCCCTGTTTTTTATAGTAAAGGTATGTTTAGACAAATCAATGCTAATTTATGTTCGTCCATTTGGTGCTCATGTAACTTAATTTATTAAAGCTCCAGATGCACAACTCCTGTTCTTATAGATGTAAGTGGAACTCCTGTTCTTATAGATGTAAGTGGAATCTTATCCTAGAAGTTCTCATATTGCAAGAACATATAGTCACCTGTACAAATCGGCCTTTATAGTTTTGAATGGTTATTGTGATTTTCAATTTTTCATCATCTACTTTAATGCTGTCAAGAAGTATTGGCCTTATGGTTTGGGCTTTCTATTATCAAAGGAATGGATGAGGTTATGCCAGAAAAGGATAAGCCGAAGAGCAAAAATGGTCGAAATAAACTAGGTAGGAAAAGACAATGGGTGAGTGAGTCAGATAATGATGCAAGTTCACCCAAAAAGGAAGAGGAGGCTGGTGAAATGGATGTTGAGTGTCAAAAAGATGCAAAGACAACTACATGTGGTGATGATGGAGAAATGGAAGATGAAGCAAAATATGATGATATATGTGGTAGTCAGTCAAAGCAACAGGCTGATGATATCAGCGACAAATTACGAAGGTAATACAGCAGTTTATTACTGAAGATTTTGAACCTTTCAATGGATACTTTTGCTTCTAATCTCCCCACTTTCTTTGTTCAGTGTTGAATGTTCAGCATCAATTATCAATTAATATGTGATCAAGATTAGAGATTGTATATATATTATGGTTTCATTTTGTAGGGTGACACAACTGCGATCGCTGGATGAAGAAGGGACAGAGATTAATAAGATGAAATCTCATGATCAGTGAGTATCTTCTATCAATATGAGTTTCTATATTTATATTGCTTTTACTCGCGATGTGCTTAGTTTCTTCCTTGCCATGATCCCCAATAAGGGAAAAACCCAGAAAGAAAAGAAAGCAATGCTCTGTTACAAAGAGAACCAATGAAGTTCAGACCGATGATGGGGACCCTGGTGTCCCCAGAGTGTGTAAAGAGCATGAAGCTGAGGCATCGGCTGATCTGTGAGATTTTTTTTCTTTTTCCTATTTGGGTGTGTTTGATGTATTTTTAAAGGTCAGTTGAGTCACTTGAGTGGTGCAAATTTATGATTTTGTGATTTAGTGATAAAGTGATAGTCCTAAATCTTTCATTGACAATTCTTATTAGTACCCTTGATGAGTATTTGTTCTTTTGGTACATGTTCTAGCAAGGGAGTTGGTGGAGATCATTTGATGACAGCTCTAGAGTCAGACTCTGCAAATGACCCAAAATCAAAAGAGAGATGCAATGAACTGTTGGAAGGAGAACTTACTGAAGGAACTGATGAAAAATTTCAGAATATTACTGAAGATTTGGTTGAGCCAGTTTCACTACATACTGATAATTTTACAGAGAATCTGCCAGCTGAAAATGGAGAATGTGAACAGCAACAAACACCTGAAGAAACCAGTATGGAAGAATGCGGTCCCGAATGTCACAATGTATGGAGTAATGGAGAAGTAATGCAAGAAGTGCATATTGACGAAAAAACAGATCTGCCAGCTGAAATCATGCAAGAAGTGTGTGATGAAGGAAAAACAGATGATTTGCCAGCTCAAGTCATGCAAATAGAACACGCTGACAGAGAAACAGATGATCTTCAAGCTGAAGTCATGCAAGAAGAGCATGTAGAAAGAACAATAGATGATCTTCTGGCAGAAAATGGAGACAATAAAGAGGGTCAGATTGATAGGTAAGTGGCACATGCCTTTTTTCACTTTTGGTGGTCAACATCATATTCAATTCAATAACTCTTGGAGAGTCTTAATCTTAGTACCTATACAACACACTTATTATAAAGGTAATTCAGAGATTACAAATTAACCTATTTCAACACGACGGCTCTTCCTACTCACTCCGTCCCACAAAAGATGTCATACTTTCCTTTTTAGTTTGTCCCACAAAAGATGTCACATTTCCCCTTTTAGAAAAAGTTCTCTCTCACATGAATATAAAAATTATATTTTCTCTCTCCATTTAACACGCAAAACAAAACCTCCTAAAATCTCGTGCCGTTCCACAAGTGTGACATCTTTTGTGGGACGGAGGGAGTAATAAACTTTCCAGTTCTAATAAATCAGTTGTAAAGCACTTTCCAAGTTCCTGCTCGTAATCTCTTGTGCTGTGGTTTTTATCATAAATTTTTTTATGCAGCAATATCACCGACACCAAAGTAACTGAGTTACTAGCTAATGACAGTCAAGCTGATAAAATCAAGAAAAAGAGAAAGAAAAGGAAAAGTAAAGGCAAGGGAGGCTTGGACATGAGTGCAATTCAGATGTTAGATACTCAAGAGACTGAAACTGAGACTGAGAGCACTAACATAGTGCCATTTGATACGAGGACCTTACCAAATGGATTGACTATTAAAGATTTGAGCAGTGGGCCACCAGGTGGGAGAGTGGCTGTTCCAGGCAAAAAGGTATGTTTTATTTACTGGCTTGGTCAGAGATAAGTAGCTTTATATCTGAATGCCTTGTTTCATGTTTGACCTGATACATGTGTGCTCTATTCTGTCACATACTGTGGATCTACGAAATATGGATCAGATCAAGATCCATTACAATGGCATGTTGAAGGAGAGTGGACTTGTTTATGATTCAAATGTGGGTGGTCCTGCCTTCAAGTTTCTGCTAGGTAAGAATATCCGTATGCTTAACAGACCACCATCCATCCCAGTTGGACTTTAGACTTCTGTGAAGAGAGAAGCAAAATGTCATTTTTTTTTAGATGTTTACTTATCATCATTTTCGTTCATCTACATTCAGGTGATAAAGCATATATCGACGGATGGAATGTTGGTATTGATGGTATGTACATTCTGAAGCTGATTGTTACTAGTGGATTTGCTTTTCTTGTCAATCAAATATCAATGTCCTTAGCCTTCATTTATAACCCTGATCTCAAAATATGATTTCTTCAGGTATGCGTGTTGGTGATAAGAGGAGGTTAATCATTCCACCTTCAATGGGGTATGTATGAATCTAAGAGATGGAGTACTTCGAAACTACCGCCACAATCTTACATCTCATTAGCCCATTGAAATTAATTTATTTATTTTTAAAATCTGCACAATTTTTGTTATTGTTGTGCTGCAGTTATGGAGATGTTCAAGTAGGAGCCGATATTCCGCCAAACTCATGGCTAATCTACGACATTGAGTTAGTGAAAGTGTATCACTAACTTCGTTTTGTCTAGCTTCATTTCCCTTCCTTTCTGGCTCGACACTCTTGAAGTTGTGGAAGAAACGAGAGGATCAAAGCAGATAAGATTTTTGTAATGGGGTTTGAAACTAGAAAACCAGAGTTGAGAAATGTATTTTTGAAGGGTAAAACCGTTGCTTCATTTTGGTCTTGCCTGCAAAGATAAACTTATCCACGCAAACAATGGTTGATAAGATTTGGCAAGTTTTTGTAAAATCTCAGTATCAGAATTATTAAGATGGCCTCTTTTGCATCTCAAGTATATTCCTGTACCATTATGTGTGTGATTGTTTTGATTTTCTTTAAGAATAAACAGTGACAGACCAAACGTGATTTTCGTCTTTTGAGTTCGAGTATATGGTTTGCACCTTGAAGTAAATGAACATGTGAAAGACTAAACAGTTGCAGACCAAAACAAATTTGTTTACATTCAAATACACAATGCAACCACCTTCACTAGAGTGTATCAATTCTCAAATACAGTTCAACTTGATTGCAATTAGAATGGATAGGGTTTAGGGTTCATAAATTAACTGAATTGTGCATCAGAAATGTAAGTGACCCACTTGACCACAACAACCTTTCCTCACATCCATTAAAAGATTTCAGGCATCACAGACAATATCACTCTCATTGCTTCAGTTCTTTGGCTACTTCAACATAAATGGTAAAAACTGTCCATCTTTTTCATGTCAAAATATGCACTCATGGATATCGCCTCAAAGACCATTCCTCAGCTTATGGCTCATTCTTCAGTGGAAGAACACGTGCTTCAGTTTCTGGAATGTTGCTGCGTGGAGATAATGTTACATCAATAGGATTTATTTTGTACAGAGTTGAAAAGAAAGGACTCAGCAAGATGGAGTTTATAAGAGCAAACCTCTCAGGTTCTTCACTCTTGCTTATTAGCATCACATTATTTGATGCTAAAAAATCAGATAAGCTGTCCAGGTGTCTCTCCTGGCAGAATTTGTTGAGATGGCGCAGAAAATCATTGAACTGTTCTGGTTCCTGTAAAAAATTGAGTGATTCCAAATTTAACTCATGTTTACCAGTTCTATGCGGTTCTAGGGAGCGTAGGAGAGGGAAAAGCAATCTCAGGTAGTATACCTGCTTACAAATGCAACCTTTGCGGAGAGCAACTAAGCACTCGAGAATTTTCTGATATGTGTCTCCTTCAACGGAGTCCTCTACTAGACTATATATCTTATCCTTCATACTCTGGAAAGCTTTACGAACCCAGTCTGGACTATCTCTACGAGACATCATGGCTTCAAATTCTTGAACAGTATTTGAATCTCCCAGTTGCTCGACTTTGACTGGCGACGTGTATTCAGCAACGTCCATTGCTTGGCCAGCAGTAGCAACTCCTTCCCCTTCTTCACTTGATCCAGTTGGTTTTTCTCTTATTCTTCTAGATGATTTTTTAAGCTGCAAAATAGACCAACTTTCAATATGAAAATATCAAGGGATGTTGTGACAAAGAACCATGTTGTGCAATGAGATAAACATAACCTTTGGGTTTTCTTTGAGTTCAAAGGACCTACAGAATTCCTCAATCACGGCTGTATTTTGATGAAGAAGTTCGGGATCAGGCTCTGTTATCCTTTTGAGGGTCTCATCAATTTGGGGGATATTAGCACTTGGGTCCTTAGATCTCAACTCAAGAGAGCGGTAAAAGCGCTGGAGTTGTCATGTGGAACCACGCGTGTGTCATTTTTTAAATAATAACAGGAACTTTTATTTTTGCAAGATCTTTTATTGTAAACACAACGGACAGGGTATATGTTCATAACCGAAAAACTAGCATAGGAAATTTAGTGATGCCAGTCGAAAAAAGTGTTATTCATATTTTAACCAGCAAAGATAGTACCTCAAGAGCAGGATTAGGTGTGAGATCTGGTGGCAAAACTTCCTCTCCGTCAGCTGGAGCAAGATCAAGCATCTGTACCAATTTATCTGCAGCCTCTTGCTGCTGTTCATTTGGCTGCATTGATGAAGGGAGATTGCTAAATGAAGGAAACTGGAACTCTCTCACATCCTCCGCAAAAGGCAGCACATTGAAGTAAAATGAATCTGGCTACAAGTTTAGAAGGCACAATGTTAATGTCATGTTCAAGATAGGATTGTTTGCAATTTTCCTTGCAGTTACTTACAACGTTATCTTTCGCTGACACATTAGGACTTAGAACCCCTATAACAACATTCGTCTGCCCCTGTCTCCACACACAGCGGACTATAGCTACTTTGTTCATTTCCTTCATTGCTCTTGCTAATGCAGAAATTGCAAGAATGGCCTTTGTATTCCCAGGTTCAGCAATGAAGAGGTTTACGTCTTTCATATAATGATGTCTTTGAGCACATGATGATTGAAATAACAAGCTCTTCAGCAACTCCATGAGGATTTTTAAATCATGTAAAAAGTACGAGGGTTGGCAAGAGGCACCCAGATCTTACCTCATGATATTTGAAGCATCCGTAAAGCCTAAAAGTTTCAAACCCTTCTCTGGTTTGAACTTCACAGCCTCCCATTCAGCAGATGATATAGGGACAACTTGAGGACCGTAGCGGTAGCCCTTGATCCTTTGTTCTGGGGGAACAACTCTCTTGGGATCTTCAATACTTCGGTATTCATAATCAACCTTAATTTCATGTGAGGCAAATTTATCTGTTGGAGGCGCCTTATCAGAATACTTTTTCAAAGTGGGAAATTTCTCTTCACATGTTTTCTTGTAGACCCAGACCTAATAGTAAATCAAGACAAACCAAAATGTTTAACATTGGAGAAGTAGAGATGTATCTGTCAATAATATTATGCAACTGCATATATTAGACAAAAGCTCAGAAGCAAGCACAATAGACAGCTACTGAACCAAGGGTAACTAAACATGTAAAGCCTACAGAGTAGTTCGTCAAAGAGAGTATATCATTTTGCTAAGCATGAAAACATTAGATATCAAAAGGTATCTGCATGTCTAATAACTTAAGCTCCTTATTAGTTGGTCATTCCATATTGACATTGAAGAACCAAAACTATGGGTTTAATTCTCCATGCTCAGTGTGAAAGTAAAGAGTCAGCAAATGGCGATATATGGTCTTCAACCAACTGAGGTTGTATAACCCAAAATTATTTCAAGTAACATTCCGTAACTCAAATTACAGGTTCCAAAACATATGCTATTTATCATTAACACAATTATGTCATATCAACCATTGTCTATGATTGAACACATATCTAAACATCGACATCTGGTGATGTTACATGTATGAAAAGATTCGGCACTTCGTTATCAATTCTCAAAAAGTCAAAAATAAGGAAAGATGATAATGACACTGTAGAAGGTGAAAGCAGGATTCGAAATATCATCCATATTGAAAAGACTTAACAAGTGAAAAATAAGAAAATGATCCAGCGCGACTCTAGGAAATTATCATTCATGGATGATATTAATATGCCAACTGATTCAACAAAAATGGAGTGAGAAGGTTCACAATATGTTGATACATGAAAGCTACCTCCAACTATGTTAAATCCAGCCAACAACTAAGTGAGCTAGTATTTCAATAAAGTAATGACAACTGGGTATCATAAGCAGTTGCAAAATCATGGGATACAGGAGTCTCACCTTGATCTTCATTATAGAGCTCAGCTCAAAATCACCCCTGTATGTAGTAACTGGTGTTATATTACGAGTCCTTAGTGCACCTAATAAGGAAGTTGCATTCCCCACATACACCTTTGAAGAAGATTTGTTGGAAAGCAGACCCAAAAGGAAGTCATTCTCTTCCACAATCTTCTTGTCCACGTCCCAATCTTTTTGTGCTCTAACAACAACACAATCCATCTTCATGCCATGTGCCATCATCTGTGCTGCAACTGTTTTTACTTGATCCTCCTTTGTTCCCTCATATGGGAGTCTGGTTGGAGTAACTGCATTAGTTATGAGGCATAAACGCTTCTTTCCCTTGTTAGTTTCCTTATACTTCTTTATCATCATATCCATCCCAACAACAACAGCATCAAGAACTTCAGCAAAGTTAAGGTAATGGATTCCATCATTTGAAAACCATCAAAACAGACTCTGCTTACCATGAAATCATAGCAGATGAAAAAAATCATTTTCAACAATAAACCTGATCAATCCCTAGGATAGATAAAACATTAAACTCAATTAGAAAACTGCAACCAACTACTTCCCTGCACCTTGCTTATGGGATTTTTCTTCCTTCATACTGATAAGTTTGTTTCCCTAATTATTGAGGGAACACAAAGGTAGATTTATTGGCAATATAACAAACAACCCATATCAAAGTAAAAAGCTTTACTAAATCATCTAGAAGCCAATCAAAGAGAATAGTTAGCTGAACACCAAACTTTAGCACATAAATTGGATACAATCTCCACATGCACTTCCTCGAGGAAGTTGATGTAGAACATCCACAAGAGCCCCATCAACAACCTTAATATCCCTCAAAACAGTCACATTCTCGTACCCGCCCACTTCCACTGTCAAGTCATTTTTAGTATCTGAAATTTCAACTCAAACACATTAAACTCCAGCTATCAAAATGACAAATATAAGACAGCATTGCTAAACCACCACGCCACCCAAAAATCATGCGAAATACCTGTAGTACCAAAGGCCACAACTCCCACTTCATCATACTTTCCGTAAATCAGCTGCGTCAATTGAATGTAGGCAGTTAAAAAATCAGAGAAATTGCAGACGCACGTCGGCCATCGAGAGATTCTATTAAATGCAAACGCATTGAATTGGGCGATTTCACACAATTATCAGAAAACACCCAAATTACGAGGCAGCGATCACTAATTGAGTTTGAAAAACAACAAAAAAAATGTTTGAATGTACCTTCTTCTCTGCAAGTAGGCAACAAACTTTTTCAACTTCCGGCAGCACACCATGCATCGACGGACCGACTTCAATCAGCAGCACCAGACTTTCCTGTCATCCATTTTTTTTAATTAAATAAAAAGAAGTCGCTAGTTTTCGCATAAATTTCATTGCTGAAACAGATAAATCTATGTCCATAACCCGCAGCAGATGAACTCGATTTTCACCAACACGACTACTACGAAAGGAGAAAATGAAAAACAAAATCATTAATGAAAAATGGAGAAAAATGACCTTATTTCGAGCCATGTTTACAGCTTAAAAACGGAAAGAGAGGGAAAGAGCAAGACCACAAGAGGTTAGCAATGGCGTTAGGTCTCTCTCTTCTTCTACTTATTCCCGCGCAGAGCAGAGCGGTAAGCTTCTCCGATAATTTTCTTCACCTTTGTTTTCAATAAAAAAGAACTCTTTTTTTTATACTAGTACATGAAAGTTATAGTACTACTTTCGATCGCTATTTCACTAAATTATTGATTACACTTTATATTACTCCATAAAAGATTTCTCACTTATTTTTTATGTATTTTTTAATTGACTTTAAATTAAAATGAGATACTCCTATTTACTAGTGTGGCTCAAATGTATAGTGACAATTTTTAAAAAAATTTATATTATTAAACTTCAAGTTTAGTGGACATTGAAAAAGTGACCACATGTCATTTTACCTATTTTACCCTTAACACCATAAGAACACAGAGTCTCTATTTATTCTCTAATTATTTTAGGCCGAAAGTGTTAATAAAATTTGTTTTTCAATTATGAATAAATAAATTTAATTTATTCTATAAATAATTATTTTTATGAAAAGTATTTAAGTAACTCTTATGACTCTTAATCCCTCTATCTCAAAAAAATCTTCTTTTTTTATTTGAGTTTATTCCATAAATAATTATTTTATAATTATGAAAAGTATTTTAAGTAAGAGTGATGCTAAATGGCCACATTATGGCCGGCCATAATCTAATTTTTTTATAGAAAACTGAGCTCCCTTTAATTGAATTTAATGCATTTTGAAAGTATTAAAATTTTCAGGACTATTCTACCCTTTGTGTTAATTCATCAATAAATAATGTTGTGACCATATACGCATACTTCCTTTTATTATTTTCCCAGATTTTTATAAGAAGAATTAACAGTATTATAGCATAGATATAATAATTAAATATTTAAATTATATTTACTGTATATACGTACATGCTATAGTGTAGTGTCATGTTTTACACTAATAATTAACTAATAATACTAATAAAATATTTCATCTGTCCCATAAAAATATATGCACTTTCCATTTTCGTCCGTCCCGAAAAAATATGTGCATTTCATTTTTAGAAAGTTATATCAATTTAATAATGTTAGTCTCGTTATCCATTAACACTACTTTAACTACCATTCTCTCTCATTTTTAAAAAGTTATATCAATTTAATAGTGTTAGTCTCATTATCCATTAACACTACTTTAACTATCATTCTCTCCCTTCTCTTACTTTACTATATCATTCTTTTCATCTCTCTTACTTTACTAATTTTGTCTTAATTCTCGTGTCATACCTATTACCATTATTTTTATGGGACTGAAGGAGTATAATATAAGTATAGTGATATAAGTAAAATACATAGTTACCACTTGTTAAGGATAATTTTAAATAATGTTACAACACTGTAATAAAATCTATAATATGACAATATCAAAAAGATTAACAAATAATAATAATTATTGTTATAACATTTAATTGTTTAAAATAATACTACTATTAATTTACAAATTTCATATGATTAGGATACTATCATATTTTGATTTTATCAATTACTTTTAAAAATATAAATTATAATAATATGATTTTATAGTTATACAATAATCATTAATTTGTGTACTCAATATATATAGTATACCATCATAATAAGCTACAAACCTTATGCGAGCTCCATACTCTCGTTCGATACATGTTTAGCGTTGTTTATTTTGTATTTTATACTTTAGTGCATGTAATATAAATACTAACTATATACTGTTGTAGTGTTATATTACCGTTCGTTAATCAGTTGCATCTTATTTATATTTATCTTATTTATATTTTTTTAATTGATAATAATCTTGGAGTCAGTTGATCTTTGATTTATTTGTATAATTGGAATATTAATTAATTTTACATTTGGTTGGATGATTGGAGAACTTAATATAGTAGTAGTAGTAGTACATAATATACATAGTGGTTGTTTGGTTTGTTAGACAAAATAATCATGAGATGTTTATCTAGGATTGAATTGTGAGATTATTTTAGTTAGAAGGGGGAATGTCCATTACTAGTTATCACATGATTATTCATCTATGATTGAGTTGTGGAATTCAATCTCAAGAACCAAACAAAATATATATTTAATCTCGAAATATAATCTTGAAAATGAATATTTATTTACTTTTTTTTAGTACTAACTTTTTAATTTATTATATTTATTTTGATGGGAAAAATTAATACTCTATTTTTAATCTAATAAGTTTGTAATTTAGTTTATACTAGTAAATTTCATTCAATTGATATTCAATTCAATTAAATAACTAGGAGTTCCAATTTATATATATGTACTTTTATTTATTTATGTGAGTTAAGTTTTGAAGTTACATTATAAATATTCTTGACATTAGAAAATAATTTTTAAACATTTGTGTTTAGGAATAATTATAATAAATTAATTTATTGGTGTGCACTTTAACTTTAAGTTATATCTCGTGTTTAGAAATCATAAATTGTTCAATTCAATTGAACTGGATAACAAATAAAAATCTCTAAGTATCTATTCAGTCAATTAATAACATTAAAATATAACAATTTAAACATATTATACTTATTAATTTAATATACATAAAAATAATAATTAGTACTACATATATTAATTTACAAAACTATAAGTATAACATACTACATTTTAAAATATTTAATAATATTAAAATATAAAAGTATAATAATCCTATTATATTTTATAAAATAATAATCATTGTAATGATAATAGTAATAATTAATGTTGTTAATATCACTAACTCAATCCTATTATTATTCACATTATTACTATTATCAATCGTTTGAATTATATCTAATCTATAAATCATCATTAACTCAAACTATATAATTTATCGATCTTAATCAAACTAATCTCATTTGTTTGTAAAATTTGGTCCGAAAGGTGGAAGAATAAAGGGTCGGACATTAATGGGAAATATAGAGCTTTATAGGGAAAGGGCTGTTATGTAAAATACTTATGCACTAATAACTAGGCTTAGTTTTTCTAATATTTTAATACCATTATACCCTTGTGTGGATGACCATAATGTGGCTGCATAGCATTATCCTTTAAGTAATTATTATGACTCTTACTCCCTTTATGTGGTGTGCTTCATTCTCCACTGGCAACACTTCAATGACCTTTTCTTTTTACCTCTCTCCTATTCAACCAATTTTGTATTTAATTTCGTGTAGTCCTCAATATCTCTATTTTTGTGAGTCAGATAAAGTATTCCTTCAAATTCGAATAACATTATAGTTGTGCAAGGGCCCATGTATCATTACCAACAAGGTTGTCGTCATTGACCTTTGTTAGCGTTCCCCACCAACTTTACAGTTGATGTCTAACGTCTTTTAGAAGTGAATGCGTCAACCACATCGGGAAAATGGAGATGTTTCTCGAGACGGTCATAAGTAAGATTAAAGCAAATCCTCTTAAGTTGCCAAGAAATTTAGGGTGGAGTTGATGTATCAAATACTCTTTAACCGACCACATCGCTAATTATGGTATTCGATTAGCATTAGTGCAACATTAGGCTTGTGTGTGAGGGGTGGATTAGGAAATGTATTAGGAAAAAGAATTAGGTGATCCTTACCGTTCCGATTTAAACTACAATGCGATCAAGTAAGATTTTCTTATTATGCAAATTTCAACTTTGCTTATTGTAATCTTCATTTAAGATTAATTTTTAATTTAGTTTTATGAAATTCCCCCTTTAGGGGATAAGCCCTTCAATAAAAGTAGACTACATGACTTACAAGTGGGGGTGGAATCCAAGACATCCCAGGACCCTAAAATGTGACTATAAAAAGTCATTTTCTATCAAGGGGGGGAACAAGACAACCCAGGGATCACAAAATCAAAGTATGGCTACAGACAAGGCATTTTCTATCCAAATGGTGGGGGAATCTAATGACACCCCAGTGATCTAAAATCAAAGTATCCCAGACAAGGCATTTTCATCAAAAGTTTAACCCAATGATAACCCAGGGATCACGAAAATCAAAGGATTTTAGAAAGGTTTTTCTATCACAAAGGGGGGGAAATCTAATACACCCCATGTGATCAAAAAATCAAAGTATGGCTACGAAAGGCTTTTTCTATCAAAAGTGGTGGGGGAACCAATGAAAACCCATGGATCAAAAAAAAGGATAAAAGGGAAAAGGGATTTTCTATAAAAGTTGGGGGGGAACAATGATAACAAGGATCAAAAATAAAAGATCTACATGACAAGGCATTTTCTATAAAAATTTGAATCTAAGTCCCATGTGATCACGAAAATAAAAAGATTTACGAAAAAGGCATTTTCATCACAAGTTGGTGGAACCCAATGAAAACCCTGATCAAAAATAAAAGTGGATATAGAAAAGTCATTTTCTATCAAGGGGGGTAATCCAAGAAAACCCCAGCACCCGAAATCAAAAGATGAAAACGCATTTTCTATCAAAAGGGGGGGAACCCAAAGGACAACCCAGTGATCACAAATGATAGAGGAATCCTATGCTAACAAATTACTTTATATTTACTTATAGCTTCAAGAAAATTATCACAAATCCCCTCAATTTTGGCCCAACCTCCCAAAAAAACCCCCGTTCAATTTTTAACTTTCAATCTTCTTGAAGCAAAGAATGGGAAGAAAAATTTTTGAACAAAAACAAAAACTCGATCAACTAATCGAGGAATTATTTGGCCAACAACCTTGCCTTCACAACCACAACCCAGCGGCTAAAAGGAGATACATTGAAAGGAAAGCGAGGGGCAGATATTATTTTCGGCGTTGTAAGATCCAATTTTCCCCGGGTATTTTTTGAAAAAGGGGATCGCATGCGCCTTTGTTCGAAAATTGAACAAGCTCATCGACACCACCTTTTTTTGGGAGAAACTGTCTTGGGACTTTGTATGTCGCAATTAAATTCGATGAGGGGTTTGGCCCCTGGGCGGGGCCCACTTCACGCGAAATTTTAGAATGAGCGCCAACTCATTCGCAAACCCATCAAGTTAAGGTGTAATCCCCGCGATGAGTACTTAAAACCCAAAGACTTTTGGGAAAACCTGCATTTGGAGAACCGGGGGTTTCGATGTTGGGTAGATATGATGCATTGGGGAAAGGAAGAAGTCCACTGGGGGACCTATGTCGTTTCTTCGAGTATACCCTATTTAAGAGCAGAAAGAGAGAGAGTTACAGAGAAAGAAAGAGAAAGGTGCTTATCAGAGGCAGCTATGGTGGATTTATTTGCATGGCTAGGTTCCTTCTTTCTCGTCATAGGTATAATCGGTGCTGTACTTTTCCAGGTAATTTTCAGTGTACCCTATACTTTCCTGTATGCTAATTTCAATTTATTTACTTCACTCCACCTCTTTAACCATTTTATTACGACTAGCTTATGTTTCACGTTCATATGGGAACACAATTCTTCTTTCCCTTTCCTTTCCTTTGCATTTTTTTTGATCGGAAATAGTAGTAATCTTTTAACTTGACATGAAATTGAAGCAAGATAGAATTGATAGGACTGAGATGCCAATTTAACTGCCGGACTGTCACTGGGGAAAAGTGATGCATTGGGGAAAGACTGTAGTGTTTGTTAATGAACGATGGAGTGAGATTATTTGGGCATATGGAAAATTGAAATTTCAAGAATATGGAATCTTTCATAGCGATTAACGATGTCTATTGAATTACTATTTGGTTTTGATTTCTAGTTGAGAACATTAAAAAATGTGTTCTGGTAGCTGAATTTGTTGTAAATTACTATAAAAGTAGAAACTTTGAGGATGGCTATGCACAGAGTTATTGATATTCATGGTTCCATGGAGGAATTAACAAATGCAGGTTGGAAAGATGATAAACAGATTGTAAACTATAATGCATTTGTGTTTTTTGGATGAGCCACAACGTTTGGTGAAGTTCCGTAAGTGAGTAGTGTTATCTTGCATAAAACAGAGAATAGACAACGTTAGTTTTAAGCCTCGTGGTGTGTGTGCTGAGTTTGGTTTTGAAAATAAAAGCTCTGTATAAGCCCCATCTCTTTTTTATGCATAAGCTGCTGTGTAAGATACATATTTGCTATGTGAAAATTGTGTAAAGAGAGTGACTAATTTTACATTTTACTGCCCGATATATATGGGGCTGCTGTAGCCTGTAGTGAAGTGTTCATGTCCTGAGCAGAATCTATGATGTCAATGGGAGAAACTGAGAATTGATGCCATCTTATTTATCTTCCTTGCTCTAGAACTTCCAATTTTCTTGTTAATGTGGTCTATCTATTCCTTTCCTTTGCATTATTGGGAAAATGATGCCTAAAATGTTGTATTGCAGCTAATGTGCTTGGCCGACCTTGAGTTTGATTATATCAACCCATATGATACAGCATCCCGAGTAAATAAGGCTGTTTTGCCAGAGTTTATTGCAGAAGGAGTTTTGTGCCTTCTCCTTCTTATTACAGGGCATTGGGGTATGTGTTTGCTCGGCCTTCCATACGCATATTACAATGTAACAATGTAAGTTTCTGTTCCAGTCACATTTTCTACAATGGTGAACGTTTCTCTATCACATGGTCAATGTAAGCTGACAAGACTTGGGCCGATTTAGCTTCTGCACTGTTGGTAAGAGTGAAAATTTTGCTCAGGTGTATGAAGTGGTGGAGATCCAGAGAACTCATTTTTAAAACTTACTTCTCTGAGAAATATCCTCATATTTCACTTATATTGAAACTGATACATGGAATCAAACATTATGTAGGTAGATTCCGAGAAGTCCTACTTGCAACGGGATAGTTAAAACTGAGAATGAATTAATAAAAAAGGTGTAGCCACACTGGTTTCATCAAACAATCAGCTGGTGCTACTAATTTTCTGTTAGGCACTTCAAAACTATATAGTGTAGATAAGTATCTACCGAGAATGCACTGTGTATCAGCAGTATGGTTTAATTTCTTAAAAGTTGACATAATTTGGATCTTTTCGAAATGACTTCATACTTCTACTTATACAACATCTGGGTTACTGGACTTAACGAATTGCTGATTAGTTCGGTAATGAGATTTCAATGGTTAAAGATTGTCTCCTACAGCATGAACTGAGAGCCAGTTCCCTCCTTCATGGTCAGGGCATGAATTTTCCTGTTAGCAGACTTGACACTGATTCATTTACATATTACCTTGAAAAACATCTTTCGTTAGCACTATATTAATGGGGTCAACAAGAAGTTCATGTCCATTAATATCTTTTACCCTTTGTATCTACAATTGAATGTGCTTTACTTGCAACTAATTTAACTGCTTGTTTGCTAGCTTTTCATATTTCTGGAAAGTTAGTAGCTGACTGGTATCCACTTGAAATTAGATACACTCGGCGGCAACACCTTCTGGATGTAACTGAGATTTTTAACCAGCTTCATTGGGAGAAGAAGGTGAGATTTATCAAGATTAGTTACCTGATCATCTTTCTGGCATTGACGATATTCTGGTAAGCATATATAACATTTTGCTAAAACAGATGTGCTAGTTCTGGGGACCTCTTCCTTTTCTGGCTTCTAAAAAGTGGCGTTTCGTTTCAGGATGATTTGGAGCGTTGTGGATGAATGATCAATGTGAATTTGATGCTGCCATTAATTATACATTCTGTAAGCTTCCGTTTATTTTTATTCTTTGATGTTTTACTTTATTTAGTTAACCCATTGAACGCTGAGAAATATCACAATCTTTGAGGTAGAAGTAGAAGACACAATGATCTCATACACTGTTCTTATTCTGAGAGCTTAGTCACTCCAATTTTATTTGGTCATGATTTAAGGCAATATCACATGGGACTGCAAAGGAATTAGGAGAAAGACTAGGAAACGAGTAGTTGTAGATCTAATTTTAATATGGAACATTTGCTCTTATATGCAATAGGGATCAGAAAGAAATTTTGTTACTTTTACAAAACTGTAAAATGTGCCTGCCACATGCATGAAGATTGTGTATAAGATTTATTCAAGTGTAGAAGAAGAGTAAAAACAGTGATATTTGTGCTCCATAACCTACGTGAACTTTCTTATGGAACAGTACTTAAGAAGTAAATTTTTATGCAGGCGTTTTAGATTCCATGTTACTCCACCAATAGGTGAATAGAAATCCTAAACTATATGCGTCTGTTTTGGCTTTATCAGCTTTACATTCTAAAGTATTCTGATCCAAGCAAAATCATTTGTTATTTATTTGTGAAGCTAGCTATATTGCTTAATTGGTTGAAGTGTTTGAATCATCATGCTATGACATATGTATGACCTCAAGAGGCTAAGCAGATGCAGTTTTTTCATGTTGAGCCATTTCATTATATCCACTAAGTGCTGAAGCTGGGAAATTGTCAATATAATCAGCTAAAAGCCTAAAATTAGTCAATACCTCGCACCGCAAGTATTGAATAACTGCCTGCTTTCTAGTCGAATTGTTTTAATTGTCATTATTATTACCCTACAGAAGTCATGCCTGCTCTTGCTCTTTCTAACTTGATGTCGCTTTTTTATTTTTCTGATTGTTTTAGCAAACGAAGGCGATCGAGGTGGCATGAAGATGGCATCCGGTATACACTTGAATTCGTTTGTATTATTCATAAACTCCAAACTTTCACCTGCACTAAGCTTCTAGTCACATTAGCTGCTCAACTACAACATTGATCTCATGTCGGTACTAATTTAAAATCTTGGTTTTGTTGGGACATGAATGTCATGACTTTGCAGGTTTGCGAATTTGTCTCCAAAATCGACATCAATGGAGTTATTATACTCACATAGGGTTGCTCCATGCCATTCAAGTTATAGTAGTAATGTAAGTTTGACATTTAAAAAATATTTTCTAAAAGTCTTCCTTGTTGAATTTTGGTGTCTTTGGTTGAGTAAAATATGTCCTTGATTGATCTGATGCATCAGTGGCAATATTTTTATGCTAGCTTGCAACATTATTATGATGTTACATTAGAAAATTTAATACTACTAATTTGTTTAAAAGAGTCAACAGCTGACGGCAGAATCATAATTTCAGTTTCATATTTAAGCAATAATATAGTTTGAATGAGTTCATCTGTCTAATTAATACGCTCTCGGTCCCATCTTATGAGTCTCGATTTGAGTATAATGAGTTAGTAAAATATAGGATTCATTTAAAAAATAATAATAATAATAAATGTAGGCTGAAACTTTTAAGTTGTGACAGTGAGTAAATTACGCGTTAATGAAGATAGTAGCTTCTAAATAGTCATATTAAAAACAATCATATATATTTAATTTGGGTCATCTATTGCGTAATAGTATTACATCACTTAACATATGTGTTAATAATGTGACTAGTATACACGTAGTATACACGTCGTTTAATTATAGTAAGTATTAAACTAAACGAAGCCACGATTTTTTTTTTTTTCCAACTTGATGAAACTTGGTTGTCGTTGCTACATTCTTCTTTCTATTTTGATTGTCCTTTTTGAAACGTCAATAAATAGCACTATAATCGTATAAACATGAGATAAGGTAGAAACATCTATCAATCAATTTACCTATGAAAAAAATGGCAAGCGACCAAAATAATAATTACGAAACTTATATAGACTAATTCATGGTTATATGACTGGAACTTGTAGGGCTACGAGCTCAATTATTTACTAATTTAAAATAATGATTTTATCATATTAGCATGATTGTGATCAACCGCGGATCCAAATGAAGTCAGGGGTAGATCGACCTCACTGTCGGTCTATAAAGGATGGAAAACTCCATTAAATTCGGTCTTTGGAGTTGTCGTGAACTCTTTCCAGACCTTTGGGTTGAGGTTCATTTTCTTTCTTCGCCGGCCATCCATTGACAGCGACGGTTGACGCACTGCCTCTGCCTTCCTACACTGGCGACTACCTCTTTCATTGTGTCATACTCACAAGTTTCCTTTGTTAAATACACCTTTAAAAATATGATAAAAATTTCTACTCTAACTCATTTAGCTTCCTGTTGTAATATTTTGACAAAGAGTATTCTTGAATTTTAGGTTTCTAGACATTGTCATAGGAGTACTACTCTAGAAGGAAGACGATTTCCTTGACTTAAACCTACCTGAAGTTTTTCTTAATCTCTCTTTGAAATGGTCTTAAGTTAGAATTTTCATCAAATACATAAAATAAACATCTGTTTATTATTCTAGATCCGTCACGTGCAAGCTTGTTTTAGGTTATTTTTAAGTGCTATTTTTAGTATAAAATTGATTTAAAGTTTAGGGTATATAATTGAAAATTAATTAGTGTATGTATAGCAAATGGTTTGTTACAATTTAATTTTCCAAGCTAAATTGTTATGAATTAAAACTTTAAAATTAGTGTCTAATGGTTCTAGTATATTCCTGAATAATCAATTAGTGTATAGCACCAAACAATAAAAAATGAAAAAATAAAAACCACGAAATTTGGTAGGAGTATAAATCTATATGAAATTAGATAAAACAGCTACCACAATTGGTTATAAATAAAAGGCCAGTGATAGGCCTACTATGGGCCATACACCATGACACTTTTTTTCTCTACTTATTTTCATTATTTGGGACATGGTCTGTCACAAAAATTTCAAATGCATTATTTTATTTATACACGAAAAATAATCTTAAATCCATTTAAATGTAAATTTTAAAATTAAATAGAAATACAAAAGAAAAATGTTACTTAAATCATTCTTAATGAAAAATAAATTAATTTCATCGGAAAATAAAATTATTATAAAAATTAATTGAGTCATTTTTCTCGAGAATTTAGTAGTAGTAATAATTAAATAAATTATATATTTAGCAAAAAAATAATGCTCTATCTTCCTCTATTTTATTTACTTCCTTTTTGAATTTAGACACTCTCTTATTTTAATTTAATATATTAAGTACTTTTTTATGCACTCTTAGGAATCCCAATTTATTATTTTAGTAGTTCATACTTAAAGAGTCCTAACTCAATTTGAAATAAATGATATATACGTCCCACGATCCACTAATTTATTATATTCATATTTTATTATAAAATTAATTTACAAAAATGTACTCCCCACATTTTTCTTTCTACGTGTCCCATAAAAAATGTCACATTTCTTTTTTGGTAAAAGGTTTCTCTCACCTTAATATAAATATACTAATTTCTCTTTTTCCACTTAATACAAAACAACATCTCCTAAAATCACGTATCATTATTAAGTGTGTTATCTATTATGGAACTGGAGAAGTATTATATTTTAATTTCACAATTCTTTTTTAACTACTGTCCTTTATATTTTTAATATTAGTTGCTAAACTCAAATGGAAATCCTCATGCTAATAGGAGAGATGCCTATATAACTTTTACATAATGGATCCGCCGAAAGAAAAGAAAAAATGGAAAATAAAGAGGATGGGTTAAACAGTAAAAGAGAGTTCAAAAAAAAAAAAAGGCGGACCAGGTCTTCCGGCATGGGCGGCGGAATGAGATAAAAATAATGGTGGCGGGAGCAGCGTAGCAGCGGTGGCGGAAGCAGATCCACTCAGAAAAGAGGCACGTGCACCGCCACCACCTACACGTTTTGTGGAAATATGACCAAGTCAATTTGTCCCCACCTCCCTATTTCACACTTTCTTTATGTCGGTTATCACAGTTGGATTTTTCTCTTTGATTTGTCCATTGTAGTATAACTGACAATGTGATTGATACTCTATTATATAAACACACAAAATTTAACTATCAAATTATAAGGAAAAATATTTATATTATTTATTATTTTAAAAAGTCGAGACCGATTCAAAAAAAGTTTTTAGTAAATAGTAATATTCTCTCCGACGTATTCTAAATGGTGCATTTCTTATTCGGTACGTGATTTTATGTAGTATTCCCTTTCGTCCTGCATTACTCGCACTTTTCATTTTTAATCGTAAATTTGTGATTGATTTTTTAATATAATTAAATTAGTATTTTAAGTGTAATGAGAGGCCACTTAATAAGGAAACACTTAATTAACTCTAATATTATATTAATATATAATACCATAATTTATATTTTAAATAAGAATAATGTAAGTAGTTTGGGACGAGCCGAAATGGAAAAATGTCAGTGATATTAAAAAGGGGAGGTATTGTTTTGTAGGTAGAAAGAGAATAAAATAAGAAAGAAAAATTAGAGAGAGCGAAATTTTTATTTTAAAAAGATATATCATTTAGAGTGAGACATTAAGGGCAGGGAACCCTAATTTATTGTAGCCCCGTTAGATATAAAAACCAAAACGTAGCTATTGAGAAATAAAGTGAAATAACTCGTTAACATAATACTATTACAAAAATAAAATAAAATAAAATAAATAGTATGAACTGTGAAGGGAGCATCTTTTTCATGTATTGGATACAAGGGAAATTTTACGGAAGACAACTTTACCTTGAAACTTGTAAGTTCTCTTTGCCGAAAAGATCAATAATAATTTTCTATTTATTTTGTGGCGATTTAAACTCTCAACATATTTGTGGGATAGAGTAACTATTAGCATGGCTGAATTTGGCCACGTGAAATATGTGATTTTGTTTAATGCTTCCTAAAATTATCAGCATTAACAATATTTGAGTAATCTTCCCGTCGCAAATAGGAGTTCCATCTTTCTATTTTGGACCATTCACGAATAGGAGTTCTGATTTATTACTATAAATATTTAAAAAGCTCCACATTCCACTAACATTCCACTCACATATTATTTAAAACTAATATATACAAGTGAGACTCATATTTCACTAACTTTTCTTCCATTCACTTTTCTTAACATTTCTTAAAATCCGTGTCAGATAGAAATGAGCTAGACTCTTATTTGCGGACGGGGGAAGTACTGTAATCCAACAAATAGTACTAGAGTAGTATAATTAATGATGATTATACATTTATATGTATTAATATATAATTTGTGGAGGGGGGGCTAATTATATTGTTGTCTCATATCGATATATAACATGCACATGTCTAGACAGCTCGACTTTAAACTTCATGTATTTATCTTATTTTATTGTCATCGGAAAAAAAAGGGTAACAACTATATTGTGGTTGTGAGTTGTGAGTTTGTGATGGGGAGAGTGAAAGACAAGGTCGAGAAGCAGACTACTAGGGTACTGTATATATCAATATTAATCACATGATGTGTTTCACAAACGCGTATAATGCAGACTAGGATATTATACAGAACTTCAAACTATAATTTAGACTAATAAATTTTGAGATTAAATATCTTGTTTGATTAAAAAAAATTGTGTTTCTCTTCCAATGTAAGTTTGGTTGTTCGTTCTATTAAACAACCATAACTTAATAAATTAATGATCGAATTTATCAGGTTGATTTGTCAAATATATCCCTACCTTTAAAATTGATTAGTCCTATCTTAACTTTTGACAATTTCATTCATTCTATTTTGAAGTATTCAACTTAGTAGGTGTCTATCCTCACATTTATAACTTTGTATCAATATTATTAATTGCTTTTACATCATTGTTTCTAAAAATAAAAAATAAAAATAAAAATAAAAATGAAATGTCAATATCCTCATATTCAATTATTTTTAGAGCAAAATAATTATCCCCCAATAGTCATGTCACAACTCAACTATTGAACAACGCTCAATGACAATATTGATATAAATGATAAATTGAAAATTATAGTAATAGAAGTAAAACAATTACTACTACAAATTATTATTAAATTGATAGAATTTAAAGATGGAACATAAATAATAAACTCACTAAAATTAAAATATATTGAATTATTAATAACTCTATATCATGCAAAGTCTAGGTCTTCGCAATCCCTTCCCCCACGTCAAGAACACTTTGCCACACATTAAATTTATCCTTATCTCTCTGTTTAATGTACTAAGTTTTTTTTTATATAAAAATACTCATTTTTTCATGCAAAAATATCTATCAAATTTACAGATTTTTATTATTTTTATTCTCCCCGTCGTCAATTCAAACTTAATTTTATTACTTCGAGGTTTCATATACTGATATACGTATTTAATACTCTAACAATGACAATAAACAATTTTTTTATAAGTAAATAGATTAAAAATCGCTTCACAATAGACTCAAATTTGAAATTTATAACATTAAACTACCTCACTCACGTCGTATTACGTCGATTCAAGGGAAAAAGAGAGTAATATTTATTATTATGATAATGATAATAAATAAATAAATACTTAACAAATAGTATAAATAGTAGTAGTAGTGGGAGCACATGATCGAGTAATACATGCTTCATATTTATCCTCAATCCAGAGTCCAGACGATGAGCATTATCATCGTTCTTATCTACATTCTTTGCATGTATAGGAAAAACACAAAAAGTGGATAATTTACAATTTAGTGGATACTATCCAATTCAATATACTACTGGTATTAGTTTGTTGTGTGTATATATGCACAATCGTTATATTTTATGATTGAATACGCGCTATGTTTAATTTATAAAATTGAATCTTATAATTTAAATTTAGATGAATAATCATATGATAATAAATCATATTTATTTCATTTGAATTAAAATAATCTCATAATTTAATCATGGATAAAATAATCTTAAGATAATAAACACAAGAACCGGATATTTTCCAATTCAATACCTTAAAATTTAAATCTATCAATTTATTAGATGAAATTTTAAAAGAGAAATGTTTTGTCTATTAAACTGTGCTTCATAATCAATTTCACCAATTTCAACATGAACTCCTTTCAAATAGAACTAGTTGTAATGAATAAATCTAGCTAATTAATCGGATATCAAATTGGGAATTAACTTTAATAAATTTCGTAAATTAAAATTCGTTCTCTTAGACTGTTAGACCATCTCCAACTATACTCCATAAATGAGTTTTTGTGTAGAAATCTTCTTCAACCATACACCAAATTCAATTCATTTTTGGTGTTTTTTTTTAAACGATACCATATATGGTGTTACTGCAAAAATTTTGTGAGACGAAAATCTAAAAATGGTGTAAATTTTGAATTTGGTGTAAATGGTTGAAGTAAAACTACTTTTTGGTATAGCGTATATTTAAAAATGGGTTTGAGTTTTGTAAATGGTTGGAGATGGTCTCAGGAGTGTATTAGCTATGAAAAGTAATGTTTTTTATTCAATAAAAATGTAAGTATTGATTTTTTTAAGACAAAAAAAAAACTGGAACAATATTTTCCTTTTAATTTGAGACAAAATATAAGGTGTATAAAATCCAAATTAACCCTTTAGGTTTGGGGATTGGAACCACGCGCCGGCGCCGCCGCAAGTGGACTATTCCAGCATTTACTTCCAGTCACCTTTTACACGTCACGTGATTTGTAGGTATGACGTCATCGGGTATCCCCGTGTTGACGTCAGCTGGGCTCCGGTGGCATCAATCGACGGTAATTGCCTTCAATTCATCATCTGTCACCACCTGCAAACGGAGTATTTAATACTCCTACACTAATTTATTTATTTTTCCCATTATTTTTTAAAATAGAAAACTTGCTATTTCCGTTTATTTAAACTCAAAGGCGTTGCGTTCCTTTTTCACTTGTGAAATGAAGGTGAAGCTTGAGTTGCTCATTGGGAGTGGAAGACAGTGCTTGAGGTGCCATTCTATTCTTTTCTTCCCTCCTCCTCAATTTTTCAATATTTACCATTTTTTTACTATTGTTTTTGTTATTTTTCACTTGTTATTCTTGTCTGCATGTCTGAAACTTGGATTAATGATGGCTGATAGCTTTATTGTAGAATTTAAGAATACTAGAATACAGTAATTAACTGAAAAAGTTCTGAAGGCATCTTTTGAGTACTTAAAAATCGAGTCTTTGCAGTTTATTCCAATTTTGGGTCCACTTCATCATTGAGTTAGCATTGCATGAACTGATATCTTGATTTTTCAGGAGATTGGAATATTTGTATCTCTGTTGAAAATGGTGTTTTTTTTTCTGGGCTAAATCTATAAAAAAAACCCACAAGTTTTGCATGCCTTCTTCAACTAACAAGAGATTGAAATAACAGAAAGGCAATCCACAGTTTTGTATTTTGTGGATACAGTGTGAAACTTGATAAACTCTTACTTTGAGGGAGCTGCAAATTTCTTTGGAGTAGTGGCCTTGCAAGAACTGTTGGAAGAAGCATATAGAAGTAAAAAAAGTCTTGTTAATAGATTAGTACTACTAATCAATACCAACTCAGAATTTGATGAATGAATTCTACATCTCTATTTGTTGTGTTTGTTACCGCAATGACCTTACCTGACACAAGGTGAATTTGGTCAGAATCTTGAAGTCTGAGTTTATTCAAATTTATTACACCTTTCTCCCACCATGTTTCCAGCATCTTCCATCTCTGTCAGATATGGCTCTTGAGTCTTGACATGTTTTCAAGATGAGCCATGTACTGGGCAGGCATGTGATGTGAATATGTATTTTGACAAACAATGATTGTGCTTGTTTTGTTTTCTTGTGTTTGGGCACATGCATTTCATTTTTAAATAAATGGGATCTCATTCTGTCTTGCCTTGATACACCTTAGACCATTCACTTTTTTTTTTTGGTGGGTGTTAGTGTTTCTTGACTGATTGAATGTTGGATTTTCATTATTAAGCAAATATGCCTAATTGGACTCATTTTGCAAATTAATGTTAATGATACATGGCTGCTTTTCTGCAGTGACAGTTTCTTTATTGGTTGTATTGATATGAGAAACGGTCTAAGATATGAGAGCTGACTTCAATACTTTTTGGAATTGTTATTGATTTATCATTTGGCAGAAAAGAAACTGAATAGCTAAATTTGATCATGTACCTTTGAATTGTTTAGGCACTCAGCATCAATCTGTGAATATAAAGGGAATTTTTGAAAGATCCAGCCCTCAATCTGGCTCTTATCCACCTTGCTCTCTCTGTAAGCTTCCTAAGCCTCAAACTGGGGCCGTTTTTTGACAGTTATCTAGAGCTTGTTCAACCATAGTGAAGCTCGGTGCCATGGAAACAAAGGTCATTAGTGGAGTCGAGTTCTCAAGCCTCCCTAGTAGCTACATCCGCCCTGAATCCGATAGACCGAGACTATCTGAAGTTTCAGAGTGCAATGATGTTCCTGTCATCGATTTGGGTTGTAAAGATCGTGGCTTGTTAGTGAAACAAATCGGTGATGCATGTCGAGAATACGGTTTCTTTCAGGTTTTCTAATAATATTCAACTGAACTACAAGTCTACATGTCTAAATCACCATTTTTTTACACTATATATATATATATATTATATATCTTTTACCCTTATAATGTGTTGTACAAAATTTATACATAGGTGATCAATCATGGTGTATCGAAAGAATTAGTGGATAGTATGGTGAAGGTGGCTCATGAATTCTTCAGTTTATCCGTGGAGGAGAAGATGAAGTTGTACTCAGACGACCCTTCCAAGACTATGCGACTCTCAACGAGTTTCAACGTGAGGAAGGAGACTGTTCACAATTGGAGGGACTATCTTCGGCTCCATTGTTATCCCTTGGAGAAATATGCGCCCGAATGGCCTTCTAATCCCTCTTCTTTCAAGTAAGCCAAATTCCTTATCATATTATGTACTATTGCAAGAATTGAAAGTGACAATTCTTTATTGGTTTTGTAGGGATATTGTAAGCGCGTACTGCATAGAAGTTCGAGCCCTCGGGTTCAGACTGCAAGAAGCCATATCTGAGAGCCTAGGCTTGCAGAAAGACATTCTAAAGGATGTATTGGGAGAACAAGGGCAACACATGGCCATCAACTATTATCCTGCTTGCCCCGCACCTGATCTCACGTATGGACTACCTGCACATACGGATCCAAACGCTCTCACCATTCTGCTCCAAGATCTGCAAGTGTCTGGCCTTCAAGTTCTTAAGGATGGTAAATGGTTAGCAATAAAACCCCAGCCTGATGCCTTCGTCATTAATCTTGGTGACCAAATTCAGGTATACCGGAATTTCATTATAGATGTAATATTGCCCTTACAGGAAGAAACTGCATTATGGATCAAACTTAGCATCTTCGATTTTGCTGAGTTAGTTGTATAACAATGTCAATTCGAACTTCTCATTTCGAGCTCCTCCGTGGTTCCAAATTTCATAATGCCTCGAACGCTCTCTGCTTGCCAAAATGGTTTTCCAAGTTGCAAGAAAGTTCATTGAATCGATACTTATGCAGCTTAGACTTCTGTTAACCACTCAATTTGTGATATTACAATTTTACGAGATTATAAGCTTGACCTTACATCTGCAATGAACATTGGAAGAACTATGCCTCCACGGCAAGGATGGAGTCATGAATAATTCGATACGCATTGTGGTTTAGAATCCCTAAACAGAACGTTTACTTTGACTAATACTCCACATTAGATCGACATATATACATAATCAAACATGCTCAAAATTGTTGGATCTGTGTTTATGTGGTGGATTCTATACATCGTTTTTTATCTTTGCAACTTCATTTCTGTGTGTAGGCTTTAAGCAATGGGAAGTATAGAAGTGTTTGGCACCGAGCTGTTGTAAATGCAAATAGAGCTAGACTGTCAGTTGCTTCGTTCCTCTGCCCGTGTGATTCAGCCAACATAAGCGCTCCAAAGGAACTGACAACAGGAAATGATCAAGCTGTCTACACAGATTTCACATATGCTGAGTATTACAAGAAGTTCTGGAGCCGGAACCTGGACCAGGAGCACTGTTTGGAACTATTCAAGAATTAGTATTGTGTTTTCCGATTTGCATCTCCTCTTCGAATTCTCTCCCTTGAAAACTTGATTTTAGCAGTATTTTGCATCCGTTGGCTCGTAGGTTTTTCCTGTTTGTGTCAATGGCATTCTATTGTTTTAGCATAAAGCAGAAGAGCTGCAGATTTAGTCTCATGTGTCTTAAATATTTCAATGTTAGTGTGGCTAAGTGTAGTTTTAGTATGAATAAGTGTGGTGCCTTATTGTGTAGCTATTTTGTTCACTATACATACATATTGGCAAGGTCAATAAATTTATATTCCAGTAATTGCAGCTTTATTATTTTTTCTGTTATTATTCCTTAGTGTGCCTTATCTGTCAATGCAACTAAAATATAGGGGTTAAATATGGACTAAAACGTTGTTATTAAATCAAAGTTAATGCTATAATATAAGTATTTAGACATGTAATAGTAAAATCCTAACACCTAAATTTACAAACACAAACATCAAAACAGAATGTGCAGAAAACAAGAATCTCAAAAACTATCTGCTGGCTTATGGCACAGGAACCTTTCTCTGATAATCTCTTCCCTCCATTCCCTCTTCCTCCCGGCTATAAATTCTTCTATCTTGTCGCTCAAACCATCGTCTTCATCCTCTCCGTCATCTTCGTCGTCGCCCTCGTACCCGCATCCATCACTATCACCATCAAACTCATCGGTTTTTTTGAACTTAAACTCATGATGTTCCTCAATGTAATTGACCACGTTCTCGCTGCCTGTGATCGTGTCTCGGTCACGATCAAGAGATAAAGATGCAGAGATATCATCATCATCTCTGATCAAGTTTGAGTTTGGATTATATCTGTCAAGTATGGCTGCAGCAGCAACGCAGAAGACAGAGATGAAGATTTGGACATGATCCCAATATTGATTGATAGAGAAGAATTCTAGCAAGAGCAAGAAATAGGTGTTGATGGTTAAATATGAGGTAAAAAGGAGTGTAGGTTTGGCTTCTCTCATTAGTTTCCTCTTTTTCTCTCTTGAGAGACTGGTAATTTCTTCCCTACTTACTTATAATTGTAAGATTAGAATGCTTTCCAAACAAACATGTTGAAATACTCTGTTTTGTGACATCATGTGTTGCAAGTTTCTAGTCAAAGTTAGTAGTAGAATTTAACATCCTTTTTGCTTCTCCATGTTTGTTAGGTTTTGTCCTTTTTTTTTTTCCTTTTTATTTGTGATATTACTTAGAGAAATACAAGAAATTATTTGTTGTTGAAGTTCTTCTTTGATTATAATGACAATCTGATAGAGAGAGACTATCATCAAACTAGTAAAGAGAGATCTGCATAGCTTACTAATCACTGCCTAAATGAATATTGGAATCATTACATTAGTTTGATTATATTACAGAGTAGGTAAGACAGTTACCTAAAAGGCAGCTGTTTATCAGAGGTTGACTTCTTTACAAAGAGAAGACACTCAAATCTTATCCCACTCCATAATTTTTTAGTCACTCAAGAACTTATTAAGTAGTAGCATAATGTTAAGCAATTTATTTAGACTTATAATGTTGGTGCAGCCTGGCGATATCCACGTGTCCGTTTATTAGTAAGAGTGAAAATAAGACGTAACACGAAATCTGTCATTGCACAAGCCTGATAACCATCAATACATGTTAAGAATGGTGAAAAGAGCATCAATTTTATGCAGCATTGTGTCATGGAGGTCACTTGTTAAGGAGGGAGACAATGATAAGTTTACTACTACTAGTTACTACCAAGAGTAAAACATCTTGATTGTTAAGACTATCCCTGCAGTGATATATTGATGTCGGCCGTGGAACTCCTCGACTTTTCTGCAGTCTGAATTGCTGCCCAGCCAGTGGGGTGGTCAGCAGAGCTGGAGCAGCTAGGCCCTTGGATGGTGCCGGAGATATTCTTGTCCTGGTTCGACAAAGGGGCGCCACCCGGAACCGATGCATTAACTGTGTACTGCTGCTTCTTAGGTTTGAGCTCATGGGAACTTCCCACTAGGTAACTTGCAACAACAATCTGAGAGAGAAAATATAAATAGCCTTCAAGAAATCAGCAGTGGCAATGATGGAGAGAGGGAGATGAAATAGAAGTATACCTTTACTGGAGTGGCAGCAACTGTCAATCCAGAAACCAAACCTCCCACGACACGACCATCAGCTCCAGACAAGGTTATGGTCATCATACCGGATCTTCCGTATTTGTCTGGCATCTCCGTTGGTGTGAAGGATCCAGAAAAGGAAAGGATTTCAAAAAGACCCTAGAGATCATTTATTGGAAGAAACCTTTTTAGTTATGATCATAGAAAATGGAAGCAAAGAGCAGCTATGAATGATGTAACACAACTAGACCTTACACATAATTTGGTTAGAAGCCCTATAATCATGAATGCTAACGGCTAAAATGCTTTATTAGAAACACTGATTATCGCATATGTATCTTTGTTAAGGTTAAAACAGAGGCAAAGTAGAATTTAGCAATGTTGAGCCACTATCCACTAAAATAGCCAATGCCTGTGTGGATTCCAGCAAAGATCACGTCATGGTGCCTTTCTAGAGAGATTGAACCACTGAATGGGAACAGGAATCGGGTCAAAACAAAGCAATTGCTCCAGATCTTATATTTGAGCCTGCGTTGTTTCAGTCTGAACAAGGAGGTTAAACTAACAATGATGGTGCAATGGTCATTTTTCTTGTGCCGTGTAGGTATGGACATCACATGATTCCATGGTGACCACTAGTTCAGCTCGGTGCAGTAACTTTGAATAAGAGAAGCTAAACATTATACTAAAGCACTACAAGAGTGAGTGTCGAAGTTCATGGATCAGAATGTATTGTTATACCCTAGCTGAGACGAATCTGAGGCAGCAACATATTAGAAATACACAAACCTTTGAACCTCATCATCCAAGTCAAATAGGAAGGAAAAGACAATCACATCTTAATAATGGCAATCTTGATCATGAGACCAACTACTTGGAAGCAAATACCATATTCTTTATATATGCCAGAACAAGATGAAACGTAGGTGCAGATACATTCAAAAAGGCACATTTACTCCTGTAACACAGTAAAAGTCTAAAAATTGTTGATGGTAGTAGCTCTTGAAGATAAATGAGAGTGGACAACACTAGTTATCCGATCTTGAGCAAGTACTGGAGACAATGCGAACAATGAGAATATTTCTTGAGAGAATTCTTCAATTATACTTCTGTTTGCTTTCACTGTGATTCAATCTAATAGTATGAAAATGTGCTGAGATTTCAAAATTTTAAATGCTACCTCATAAGTCAAGATTCCACCAGAGGAATTTGGATGTCGAAGTGTCACATTTGACACTCTCCCACTGCCAGATATTATGCACACAGCCCGCGGCCCTTGTCGAGAGAACTCCATTATCTTCAATGAGATATCCTAATAACCATAAATAAGTTAGGCAGTGAATGACACTGCGAGATAAGTTTCCTCTAGTTCTTGACAAATATACCTCGCCAGCATTCACAGTGATCACATGTGGTAAAAAACTTGAGCCAGTTGAACATTCAATCCAGTCATCTGACAATACAAGGAAGAAATAAGCAACTTGATCAAAGTATCAAATAAACCAATAATGAACATTGTGGGACATTTGAATTAAGCAAGTGCCACTAAGATTTTCCATTTTGAAACCTCATATATTCCAAGGAAGGGAACGTGACTGACAAACCTAGTTAAATAGATATATGAAATATATCAAGAACACCATAAGCAACGTTTCAAACAAATATGCATCTAAGCCCCAGTTGATGAGAAACAGAACGCGATACTAATACCTAATTTTTCTGTTCCGATTTTACTCTTATGCTTCTTCTCGGAAGTGGTGGCCCGGACCAGGGCACCTGGCTTAACATCCTCCCCATAGGCCTTGCCAGCAGTAGGTGGAGCAGACGATGATACCTGCACAGAAGAAAAAGCTCCGCTTGGTGATTCGTCCGGCTTATACTTCCTCGGCCGGCCTCTCTTCTTCCTCTCCGAGCCTGCTGCATTCATCACTGGTGGAGTCATTTGAGAAGTTCCAAATTCAGAACTCTCCATCCTTGGAGCTACATGGTATGTGGATGGAGCTCCATGCCCGATAACTGTCACTCCAGAAACCATTGCTTTCTCCGAATCCATAGCCTCTCTAATGTAGATTCTCTGCGATATGCTAATGCTAAAAATCTGACATCCCTTGAAAAAATTCAACCACATAAACTTGAGTTCATAACAGTTATTCTGCTCTAAGGCCAGAAGTAAGGAAATCTAACAACATGTAGGTAAAAAGATTCATAATTAATCAAGAAATGTTAAAATAGTGAACAATTAAGGCTAAATATTTTCCCATATGCTAAATATGGAAATACCAAAGATGGGCTTTCTTAATTCCAATCCACAATTTGAAACACCTAAAATCCCAATCAGCATTTTTTTCAATGTCCAAACCTGAAACCTTCTCTAACCTCATCCCAAATCCAAAAAGATTAAATCTTTTGCCACAATCACATGAAAAATAAGGAAGTGAAATCAAGCCATGCAAAACCCAGAAACAAACAAAACAAACAGAAGGTAAAAATACCCTAAAAAAAAACAAAGGTGACAAAATTAACAGAACAAAAATTCACAGCTCAAGTAAACTCATTAAATCAAGAATTTGGCATAAAATTTTTTAAAAAAAGGAAATAGGAGAAATTACACTCACACTTTTACACAGTAAACTATTACTACCCCTCAGCTCCAAGCTCCACTTACAGCTAATTACAGTTTTCAAGAAAACTGAAACTAATTTCTTGTTATTTCCACTTCTCTTCTCGAGCAAGAACGAATTTTGACTAAAGCCCACAAATCAAGAAACAAAAGCTGATGTGATTAAGTCGAGCCCGGCTCAGAAATTCAAGATCTAGGAGAACAAAACTAATTAATCCAGTGGAAATAATGGAGGTAAAGTAATAATCTTTATTAATGGAAAAATGTGAAAGCTTCTTTTTGAATTTAGAATTAATATTTTGCATTTAAAGGAGAAGAAGGCATTATTAAATGATGTATGGGGACCAAAGGAGTAGCAATTTGTCTAACTTTTCTGGTTCTTGCAGCCGACCTGCCTTGCCTTGTGTCCTTTTCTCTCAGATGTTTTAGCTGAGATGATAAACCACGAAAACTAGCTTTAATTACTAATTAAGCCACTCATCTTTTTAACGTTTGGGAAAAGATTAAGGTCAAGGGAGTGATTAGGACAGAGTTATTAATGTTGGTGATTGTGAGGTGGGACATTAAATTTTTTGTACTTCTTTTGGTTGTTTTGATAAGCTGTTTATCTATATTATGGATAAGCATAAGACAGTGGAGTAGTTATATTATTATGTATATATAGTTTAAATTTATTACTTATTTTATTATGCTTATCACATTTATGGTCAAATAGCTTTTCACTTTTGGAAAAGTGGAAGGTAGAATTGTAGTTGAAAAATATTTATTGGAAATGAGGAATAGGAATCGGTGGAGAAGTTTTGACGTGACAAATTGACTAAACTAGTACTCCTTCCGCCCCATTTTAGAAGTCCTGATTGAGTTCGGCACGAGTTTTAAGAAATATAAAGAAAAATTGGTGAAAAAAGATAGTGGAATGTTGGTCCTATTTTTTTATATTAGTTTTATAATAAAATGTGGGTGGAAAAAAGTTGGTAGAATATGAAGCCTAATACCATTTAGGGAATATTCCAATCGAGACTCCTAAAATGAGACACCCAAAAATGATAAACCGAGACTCCTAAAGTGTGACGGAAGGAGTACTCTGCTAAGTAGTCCAGCCACAAATTTTAAGAAATATTATGAAAAATTAGTGGAAAAAAGTTTGTATTTTCTCCGTTCAATTGAAAATGACTTATTTTTCTTTTTGGGTTGTCCCAATTAAAATGATTCATTACTAAAAATAGAAACTCCTTTATCACTACTTTATTCTCTCATACTTTACTCTCTCCACTTCATACACAAAATAAAATTGCATAAATTCTCGTGCCACCCAAGAAAGGGGTCATCTTCCTTGGAACGGAGAGAGTAGTATATGAGTTCCATTTTATATACTATATCCTTTCCATTCAAGATGTTCACATTTTTTTTTTAGTTTGTCTCACTCAAAATGTCTTCTATATTTGTAAATATCCCTTTCTTCTCTCCTTATTAAAATATGTATTCAACAATTTTTTCACTCTACTTAGAGTATCCACAATAGGGGAGCCGCAGCTCCCGGGGGGGCGCCCATGGGAGAGGCACGGTGGCGACTCGGCCGAGGCTCTTGGGCGAAAGCGGCGGCTCCGCCCAATTCCGATTTTTTTTAATAAAAATTATTTATAAATACCTCATTCCACATATTTTCACATTACACACATTTTACACCCTTCTCTACAATTTTTATAATCTTAATATTTTATTAAATTATGAATTTTTTATAATTATTATAATCCGATAATTTTTATTCTAGATAAGTTAAAATATACGAAAAATGAAAAAAATAATTAATATGTGGCTTGGCTTTGTCCACTATTAGGGTGGACAAGTTTTTTTTTGTCGACCAAGTTTTTGTGGCTTGGACAGGGCCATGGGCTTTTCTATTATTGACAACCTTAGTCTATCTAATAACTTTTTCTAAAATTTTACTGTCACTTAAGAATATGGACATTTTGAGTGGACGGAAGGAGTGCTTATTCGCATCATAGATATCATATAGTAATAGAGTGATAATAAGTACTATTAATACTAAGTGAAATTTGAAAAGAATGAGTTAATGAAATGTGAATAAAAAATGAAACGAGGCTCCTATTTGCAATTGGTAGAATTGGAAAAATAGGGGTTCTATTCGAGGACGGGGTGAGTACTACTACTTTAAAATTCAATTTCTCTTAATTACTATCGATTTATATAAAAAAAAAACACGATGGGTTTGTGACGTTCGAAATGGGGGCTATTTCATTAACACAAGAAATTTTCATTTCATTTTTTATTTTGATTATGTAAGCTCGTTTTGATAACCTACGCACAAAGACATTCATTTATATGCTACTTAAGTAAATGAGAAAAATTGAAATTTAACAATTATATTGTCGATTCCATTTCGTAGAAAAATATACAGATTAGTACTCCTTCCGTCCCACTTAAAATGCAACATATTGAGAATCGGCACGGAATTTTATGTAGTGTTATTTTATGAGTTAATGAAGAGAGAGTAAAGTAAGAGAGATGAAAAAGTAGAGACAGAGTTGTTTTCATTTAAGAAAACGTTTCATTTTTAATGGGACAACCAAAAAAGAAAAACATTGCATTTTTAATGGAACATAGGTTTCTCATCTAATTCAATTTTTGAAATGTATAACAAAGTTTCACAATATATTTAAATCCAATGAATCTAGTCAGCTTTATTTTTGTATCACTGTTAGATTATCTTACTATTTTCCTTGATCCGTTTCCTAAAAATACAAACTTTTAGTTTTAAAAAATAAATTTCACAATCCATTAACATAAGTATCACTACTTTTTCCCTTATCTCTTTTACTTTATCCAGATTTTCTCTTTCTCTCACTCACTCAATTTGCATAAAAACTCGTGTCATTTCCAAAGTTCGTATTTTTAGAAAACGAAGGAGAATTATTTTATACTCCCTCCGCCCCATAAAAATTGAGACAAAACTTTTAGCCACGGAGATTAAGAATTTATATTAAATAAATAGGAGAGATGAAAAAAGTAGAAAAGATAAGAGAGGGTAAAGTATATAATGAAATAAAAAAAAAGTGATTAGATGTTTTATCTTTTGTTAAAAAAAGGAAATGACGCAACTTTGTTGGGACGGACTAAAAAGGAATACGACTCAACATTTTTGGGACGGAGGGAGTAGCATTTGTACCATGATCTCCGCTTCTTGATTGGTCCTCCGCATTTATATCTTTCTCTCCTTAACTAACTATGAATATGATTGGCATTACTGAATAAACATTCTTCCCACAATTTCTTTCTTGTAACTACTCAAAAGGAGTCATGCAAGAAAATAAGAGATGAAGCTAGCTATATAGATAGTACTAAAGATAACAAAAAAAGAGGTGACCCAATTAGTGTGGAGTTGGAGGCATAAATCTAACTCCTGGGAAGTATCTGGAAACGTATTCTCGAGCTAGTGATTGGAGGTCACCATCATCTTCAACTTCTTGATCAACTGAGCTGCAAAAACTCAACATCCCCAACGACGACGGCGAGGTCTCCACCATGGAGGAATTAAGCACCGGAAGCGACGATGGAGTGTGCTGAAGTGTCGTGATGCGAGCTTGAGTGTGCGCCAATTCGGCTTGGAGATTCACAACCTAAATGCACAACATATTTTGGTCAAATTTTAAATCGATATCAAACAAAATTGAATATAAATCATAGTAGTAGAATTTAATTTTTCGTTCATATACGAAATGGCGTCTTTTGTCGACTTTATTGTGTGACAAATGTAATAAATTCTTTTCATTCTTGTGATGTCGGTATTTATCCAATTAAATTTAAGCATGGCCCATTTTTGAATCCATAACCCAACTAGAAAACCCAAAACTCATTTAATGCAACTAAGTCCAAAAGTGGTTGCGTTTTGGGGCGAGTAAAAGGTCTTTGCCCTAAATTAAATTTTTCCGAAATCATCACAAATATATATATTTTTTTCATCTATCTAATTTTCTACTACTATATGTCCAGACAACTCCTAAAACCTTACACTCACCCACATTAAAATGAGATCTTTGCTCCACAGACTACCAAATACTCCGTATTAAATTAAAATCTATATGATCCACATTAATTAACATACGTATACTTTTAAATTTGGAAAGGATATATAAAAATAAAGAAAGGAATATGAATATTGGGAGTAGTAATTTATATTACCATAGTTTGTTTTAAAAAAAAATGATGTATTCAGGTCCTATTTTCATATCATTATCATACGTGAAAAAGAATTACACTATAATAACGAGGTGAAGTACAAGATTACATATCAAATCATCACATGAAAATAATTTTGAGAAAAATAGAGAGTAGGTATATATAGAAGTAGTGGAAGATTAATTAAAAACCTGCTGCTGAAGAGTGAAGATGTGAGCGACGCAGCCGTAAACGGGATCCCTAACCCTAGCGAGGGCCTCGTAGCAGAGCGTGACGACGGCGTCGAGGCGGCAGTGCGGCGGAATTCGCAGCAGCAATTTGGAGGCGTTGCTAGCCCCGAAGACCCTGTGCACGGCGGCGAAGTGGGCGGCGCCTTGATCGGAGTCGAAATACGGTGCAAATACGCAGCCTTTTACGCACTTGCGTCGAAGGAACTTGCACGCTCCACAAGGCCCACCACCACCTCCCTCAACCACGCAGCTCATCCTTTAATTTAATTGTTCAATGGATGAGATGAAGATGTACTCTACTTCTTTTTTTATGAGGAGAATTGAAGATAGGGTTTTTTGGCTTTGTTGTTATGTGTCTATGCTCACACATATATATACTCAAGATTTTGTATTAGGTGGTGAGTCAGTTGATAGTACTTACATCAAGGGTAGCTTTAATCTCAAATTGTTAGTGTTTAATGATTCAATATGGAGTACTAAGAAAAAGCAAAGATTTGAGCCAGATATTCACATATAAATTGTTTTAGATTAAAAAAATGAGATCAAAATAGATTTAATGATCCATTTTTCTTTAATCAGTTTATTTCTGGAAAAAAGTATAGTATAATGTGGAGTTGAGATCAGTGACTGAATTAAGCAGACCATGATTTAACATTTTATCTCAAATTAATAGTCACATACTAAATTCACATTAATATAAGATTTTTTTTTAAAATCGAAATTATGGTGAAAATGTTATAAATTTAATAATCAAATTAAGGTTGTATATTGATAACACTGAGTGGTAGTGCATGGGTAAAACGTATAGATACAGCAAAGTGCAGAAATGAGAATGAAATTAATAAATTGCGTGAAGCAAAACAAGGCAATCAAGGGACAGCATTACTTTGAACCGCCGCAGGTACCCACTGCAACTGCATCTGCATCATCTCACTACTTCCCACGTGCGAGACAGACATCCCATCGTCTCTCCCACTACTCCCAAGTCTTTTCTGCTGTCATTTCCATCAATCTCTTCTCTCTCTCTCTCTCTCACACGACAGAGAGAAAGAGAGCGTTTACTCACTCAGAACCCTAGCCCCCTACGCTTCTACTCCCTTCGTCCACGATTAAGAGTCTTATTTCAGCGCGGGTTTAAAAAAAGTGGGTGGAAGAAAGTTAGTGGAATAGGGGTCCTACTTGTATATATTAGTTTTAAATGATATGTGATTGGAATGAGTTAGTGAAATGTGAGATCTCTTTACCATTTATGGTAATTATGAACCGGAACTCTTATTCATGGACGGACCAAAATAGAAAAACGAGACTCTTATTCGTGGACAGAGGGAGTATTTCTGATTTTACTTATTTTCAAACTTAGATCAAATTCTTGAAAAATGTCCCAACAAAATGAAAAGAAAATTTCAATAAATATGATTATAAATGTTACTCATGATTGAATTGACAGACAAGTAGTTTTACTATAACCGAGGTTATGGTGATGACAAAATTATTTGCTCTTTTTTGTCCAATAATGATTGTAGGGTTTTGTGGTTAATTAAGTGATCCATTGTTCAATGGGTGACACCTTAATTATTTCATATAATAACTTTAATTAGTAGTACCAAGAATAGAGGTGAAAGTTTAGGTGTATCAGTGCATGCTAGATGCAACAACTAATTAGTTTTGGCGAATTTTGAAATGTCCATGTATAAAGTTTAAAATTGAAAACCTATTATCTATACAAGTTTTTTTTTTCTCTTTTTTTATCATTAGTAGTCCTTTTTTACGTCAAACAATTCAATCGCAATTGTAGTTGAGTTGGAGATGATATGACTAGCTAGTGACTAATGTATGAGTACACATACACATTTTACAAATATTACTAGTAGTATTAGATAGAAACTTTATTACGTACGTACTGCAGTATATTACCCTACTGTTTCTTTTAGATTAAATATATATTTGGATTACCGTAGATAAATAAATTTACTCCCTCCATCTCCAAATAGTATGAACAACGAGTTTGACATGAGTTTTAATGAATAAGGGGAAAAGTAAGGGAGAGAGAGAAATGATAGTGGAAATAATGTTAGTAGAGAGTGAAGTCCACATTATTTTAATGGTATAAGTTGTTAGTGGTAATGGTATAGTTGTAAATAAAATGATGTTTAGGGGTAATATGTTGTTTTAATTTTCTAAAATTAGAAAATTCGTACTTTTCAGGAACGGACAAAAAAAGATAGTTCATATTCTTCGGGGACGGAGGGCAAAGGTATATAGTAGTAACTAATAAAGCTCGTTTATTAATAGATATAGAGGTTAATTAGATTCACCTTCGAGTGATTGGAAAGTAGATGGAGAAATATGCCGACGAAGCAAATAACGAAACATAAAGTATTTAGAAAGTGCTTGATATATCCCATTTTACTAAGTAATTTCCCCCAACTTTTTTTAGTGCAAATACTTTATGATTTACTATGATAGAATTGAAATAACTTTTCACAGACACACCTCTAGTCTGAATGCTCAGTTTCTCATCTGATGCACCAAAGAAAGAACCGATTAGGAGTTAGGACCCACAAAAATCATTGGTCATTTCAACGTATAGGGTCGAAATTGAATAAAGCATGTTATCAAGTTGAGTCACTCCAGATTAAAACAGTTTGAATATTTTATACTCTCCGACCCTGCAATTGAGTCATAGGAGTATTTTGTTTCTGTTCCATTGTAATCGAATTATTTTTCTTCTTTTTTTCTCGCAAGAATCAATTCATTTAGTTTGTTCTTAATCCTCTTTTCACTTATCCATCTTATACACTCATATTTTATTTATTCTCTTTATCTAATTTTTAAAACTAATTTTAATAGGAACAATTTAACCTATTTGTTGAATTAAATGGATTTGATGGGCTGCGGTCATAACGAATTAAATGACGTTGAATGGGTTCAGTCCAAGTCAAGCCCACCACCAATATCGAGGTTGAAATTTTATCCCCTAACACACGTGGGCTACTCAGTTGGGCCCACAACTTCCTTATCATTTTCTAATCAATTATAGTTTCGATGTTTTATTGATTAATGATTAATCATAATACAAAACCAATCAATTATATATTTCAGTCTTTTAATTGAAACGTACCAATGAAATTCGTCATGAAAATCTTTACTAGTAAATTTTTATGAGTTCTCACGAATTCATTAATAGAAATAAGAAGTGGCGGATCCAGGATCCGAAAACGGAGGGGCGGAATATAATTTTGTGGAAGCTAATTTTTTTTTGTAGTTCGGGGCGACGCCGGAGGCAAACGGAGGGAACAGACATGGTAATTTTACGTCCCGATAAGGGGAAAATAGTCGCACGGAGGGGGCGACCGCCCCCTCTTGCCCCCTCCCCTAGATCCGCCACTGGTAATAAGTACCTGTATAACAATTTTAAAAATTATTACTCATGTAAAGATATAAAATAAAATTGGGCAACAGTAGTATTGAATACTCATCTTAGTACTTGCTATATTTGACAAAGGCTACCAACTCTGCAAAAAATAGTCCAAACGTATATATAATTATATTACAAGCTATAGTACGTAGAGTATAAAATTTGTTTTAATTCAAAGTAACATTCGCTACTGTTCGAGTAGTGTATAAATTAGGAAAGGAATAGTTGAATTCTGCAAAAAGTAGTGTCATATGGCAAAAAGCAGCAATCAAAGTTGAAGTGATTGCTCATTATTTTTCCCCCTAAACCTAAAGCCTATTTACACAATATTTCTGCAAACCCTTCTCGTAGCTTTGGACCAAACAACCCTTCAGATTATTCACTATGGAGGCCGATTGCCACCGCCGAGTGATCGGCCACCCCATCGCCGATCATCGGACCCCATTGTGGTGAGGGGGCCGATCACCATTCTTCATCGCCTCCGCTCTGAAGTCAATCCAGCGGCCGTGACGATTTCCTTTTCTTTTTTTCCCTATATATACACCAACAATTAAAAGTGAAATATATAAAATAGTGATGATGTGGAAATTAGATAGGTTATGTGATGAGCTCCCATTGCATGGAACAGAGATAGGCTCTAGGATGAGCTGCTGATGTGGTAGGAAGAAATGAAGATAGACTCTAAGATGAGCTCCGAATTTAAGACATTAACTTTGAATGTCCTCACAAATATACTCCTAGTTGAAAATCTAATAACTTTTGTTATATAACTTCCATGTACAAAATAAATGCCTCTACTCTATAGTAACATAAAAAGTACTTGAATATTTTAGGAGTACTCCTGCGAAAATTGAAAGTTTTACACCCAATTTTTCATGTTGCAAATTTGCAATGCATGTTTTTCAATTTGTTTCACGGAAAATGGCCAGTACTAAATTGATTAGTTCAATTAGGACTTTATACTGGAAAAAGAATTTAGTAAAACTAGTTGAGTGGTTTTGTTAAAGGAAATATCTAATTTAATTTGGATATAAAATTCAAGACTATAAAAACTAACATCAAAGTTTTAGCTAGAAAATTGAAACATAGAAAAGTGATATAAAAAACTATCAAAAAATGTACTGTAGAATTCAAATTCACAAGTCCAAAAGTTAGGGCCTGTATTGTACTTGTCCCTTTTGTATAGCTAATTTGTTAAAAGTTTGTTATATGCTAACAAAAAAGTTGAAACTATTATCTACTACTGCTTTCCTACTTACATGAACGACGAGTTCCTATCATTAGGTACAAATACTATAAAGGTAAGTATTCTAATTAAATAACCATTTTCTTAAGCATAAGTTACTAAATATGCTCTTTATATTTATTCTATCTAGGTCTTGCCGGTATCAAGTATCAACGGATAGAATTTTGATTTAAAAATTTTTGTTTTCTATAATTATGAAATAAAGGATGTTTAAGCATAGGCGGCTGTTATTATATTTTTATTTTATGGTTAGAAATAAATTTTTGCTTAAGCAAAATACTTAATTTTTTATTTGGCTCCGTGATTAATTTTACATCATCTTACACTTCCATATTAAAAATTTCTTTTGATAAGTTTAGACTTGCAATCATTGAATCACAAAAAATCATATCACCAATGACAAATAATTGTCTTTCTATTCTATTATAAGTATAATCATTATTTTTGGGGTTGGGCTTGGGCCATTTGTGTCGCTTTCGACTAAATATGGGCTTAAGTTTTAATGAAAATTTATATGGCCCACATTCTCATCAATCATCATTATCAAATATTTAATCCCGTAAGCGGCATATATAGATGCGCAAATATTTAATGCTTTACAACTTTAATTGTTTGAATTTTGAAGTTTGAACTAATAGTTTGACTTAGTGAATTTTCTCCACTGTTGATGATCAATAAATGACATACATGTAGGCATACAATAATACATACTCCTACATATGCAAAACCTAGGGAAGATAATCAGTGTTACATAAGTCAAACGGCTAAATATTTATTTGGTGAGGTCGAATAATTGTATACATGTACATCCAATGCTGGAAACTTAAGTATAAGCATTGTTGCCTAAAAAATGCGACATATATCTCTAAATATAATTTCTTTTTTCTTGCAGAAAACGTCAAGGCCTTGCCAATTCCTAGATTAATGACTTGGAAATTACTCGTGTTTGTGTGCTCCTCAATGAATTTCATTGTTGGCGTTTGACAATTGAGCATGCCGCATTAGAAATTCTATTTTTTTTAGTTGAATTAAATCTAAAATATTATATGTAAATTTTGTTTCACAAGCTAGTAGAAGCAAATTCAAAACTTTAAAAGAGGTGTGTGATTTGATAAGATATTACTTATGAAATAATTTAATATATTTAAAATATTTGCTCTGCATCTATGATTCGACTTAAAACGAGTAATTCGGCCTACCATTTAATCTTCCAAACCATCCGACTGGATGGGTGATTATTCGTCACCTCAAAGGTAAATTGATTAGTTTATTAATCCTACGCAATCTTAATGCAATCTCATCTATTTTCTCCATCAAATAATACTAATTTTACATATTGAACGTATGTAATATAATTGTCACAATACTTGTAATGTACATGTTGTAAAACTATGATGTCGTATCGATTAAATGGTGCCATTTCAGAGTAATTTTCTGATATTTCTCAATTCCTAAAAGAATATATGTTGTAACTGCAAAATTCTAAAATTAATAGCACTATACGAATTACAATATTTCGACCTAGTATGTTTAAATGGAAGTATACAATTTTATGATGTACTCTACATTTTTTGAACTTCTTCACATTATTAGTATAACATTTGGTAAAATTGTGAATAGTAAATTTATGAAGGAGTATTAATTATTCTACCATCTCATTGAAGTTTCAGCCATCACCCTCAAATGGCGATGTCTCCACCCAGTAGCACTCACATCGTTTGCGTATGTATATATATACGGTTAAAACACGTGTAAAATATTGAATATAAATGGTATTTTTCCTTATTTTTACGTATTAATGTTCTAATTATAGGTATGTGGATGCACAGTGTTGGACTGTTAATAATGTGTCAGAATTGGGGTGTAATGCAGACACGTGGCGGTCAAAGGTGGGCCAGAAATAGTCCATCATCTCATTTGCTTCGTTTTCACACTAAGACAGAAGCCGGACGGCGCGGCAATGGCGCCGTTACGCACTGTTGCTGATCCTTCTTCACAATTCACCTCCTCTTTTTCTCTCATTTTTTTACTATACATTTTACTACACTTTTTTCACTACTAATAAATTTCATTTCAATTTAACTGCCCTAGTATTTTGAGCATTGAAGTGCGAGCAATCGTTAACAAAGTTGCAGAAGGTTTCAGCTGCAGTCTGTGATCAATTGGTTATCTGCTCAATTTTTAGATGTCAAATGCTTAAATGACTAAATAAAATTTTAAAATTAATGACCACTTTATAAAATTTAATGGATATCAAGAGTTTTAAAGGAAAACACTAAGATATACACTGAATACTTTATAATTATTCTTTTCATCTCAAAAGAGATGTACTACGTTTTATTATTTTTCAAAAAAATCTCACTTTCCTTTTTTATATTTTGAAGTTATTTTACTAGATTAGAGCGAAATCCTAGATATGTGGAATATGATTGACATGTACATTGAATAAAATAAAATATAAATGTAACTAAAATTTTAAATGAAATAAATTAACTACTCCATCCGTCCCACAATAATTGTCACTCTTTTCTATTTCGGTCCGTCCCACAATAATTGTCATCCTTCATTTTTACCATAAATGATAAGTAGGTCTCACATTCCACTAACTCACTTCACTCACATTTTATTTAAAACCAATATAAAAAAGTGGGTCTCACATTTCACTAATTTTTCCAACTAATTTTTCTTTACGTTTCTTAAAACCCGTGTCCTTAATAAGAGTGACAATTATTATGGGACAGAGGGAGTACTATTTATTTTGAAATAATTAAAATTAAAACAAAAAAATTGATGCAGATAATATAGTACTATTAATTTGTAATCTTTAAAGAAATGAACCCACAATATAGCAATATGGAATTAAAATATACTACTGTAGTAAAATTTCTTTTTGCAAGAATGAATTAAAATATAAGGGTTTATCTTGATATCATACTCGACTTGCAATAATAAAATGTGGAAGTTAGACGTGTACAATTGCGACATGCATTATACGGAGTAGTAGAGTACAACTGCACTAGAAGACAAAAAGTTGAGTCGATCTCACAGAAGTGGTGATGTCAACAATGTTCCCCTACGGTTACGACTGTCATCATCTAATCCTACGTGGCTGTTTGAAATTGTTGACTATTACCCCCTCCTTTTCATTTATTTAGCAAATAATCTAAGAAAAATGACGTTAAATGAGTTAAAGTGAAGGATAATAAAATAGTAAAAAATAAAAATAAAGTGATAATAAAGTAAGAGAGAAAAGTAAATAAGTAGAAATGAATTGACTTTTACTAAAAATGAAATGCCTCCATTATTATGGAACGTACCAAAATGACAAAATAACTCAACTAATATGGAATAAATTGAGTATTATATAGTACTCCATCCATTCACTATATGTCGTCAACATTTGCCTTGTGTGTGTTTTGAAAAATGTAAAAAAAAAAAGAGTTAGGGGAATGTGAATACCCTTTTATATACTATTATATTTGTTTTATAATAGAATGTGAATGTAATAAGTTAGTGGAAAGTGGAATCCACTTGCCAAAAATGAGAAAAAGCAAGGTGGACAATATTTTTTGGATGACCAAAATGGACAACATTTGGTGGATGAAAGAAGTATCTTTATTTTCATGATTTCGAGCTTACTACAAAAAACTTACAGTATCTTTTAAGGACACAATAGTTGAGACATAATTATTTGCATTGGAAATTTTAAAAAGTCAATAATTTAGGACCCAAAAGAAAGCTAGCGTCCTTTAATTAATGACAAATTAACTTAATTTTTTGTTTTTTTAGTTGCGACACCAACAATAAAAATACTTTTTAAAACATGAGTGGTATATTTAGAAATACAAGTTACCATCAAATGTCTTCATAGGTCGTTTTATTGTAGTGTTATAAAACCGTATATTATACCCATATGTTCACCATTTTATGCCATAATTTTCTTCTGGGGCAGTTCATTATTTATTTTTCATATCCATTTATAATAGGAATTTTTAACATTTGAAACTCAATTAAGTAAACTTGGGTCATTAAATGTAGAAAGAAAGTTCTGGACATGAGAACATTTTACAATACTTTTCTTTAGGTACTCTAAATTCTTACATCAATAATAATCAATCATACATTAAATAACATTACATATATCAATTTCACATCACACTTTCATATAATAGACAACCACAAGATTACACAATCTAATTAACCCTCGTTATGTAGTAACTTCATTCTAAGTGAGGAAAACAAGGAGTATTAATTTCAATTCATTAAGCTACCAATCAAATTTGTTTGATTTTACGTTTTCATTTTCTAGGTTTGTTTTTTTTTTGCTTTTAATTATGATTTTCTGTTTATAATTCTCAGCTATACTTTAATCTCGTCGTTTTGGAATTTTGTGTACGTTTGAAGGTATATTTTATTACCCTTTCGTATTTTTTGGGGGGGTTTATAGTAGTTTTTCGCGTTAGGGGTATGTTTTTCACTCTTTGGGGTCTATCAATAAATTCATCAAATTAAAGATCATTTTTACAAATATTTTTATGGCTTTATATATATATATATATATATATATATATATATATATATATTCTATTTTTGTTTTTTCTTTTCAAAATTCTTCAATTTAAACCAATCCTATAATGGAAATAATACGGTATCTTTTTTTTATTAATATATACTACTATAGTATAGATAATTCACGTGGTTTATGTAAGAAATAAAATGTTGTATGTGTGTGCACGTGTAGATTCATCATAAAATTCTCCAAAAGTTGGAAATTTCGAATGAGAAACAAAATACCATGATTATGATTGCACAATCAACTTTTTTTTTTCTTGTTTTATTCCTCGAGCAAAATTCATACACGCATAGAAATTCGAGCAAATTTTAAACCAATATGAATTCTACTTTTTGATTTAGACTCTCAAAATTAGACGCATTCCTTACAAGTCTTACCCCCTTCGAATCTCCTAATTTCTTCAATATTGATTAATCATTGCATCATCATTTTCTATTCTCATTTTTGCATCTCTTCGCATCATTTACTACATCAGTGATCTCATTATTTCGTATTCTTGCAAAACCGCACGAGCCATCATTAACCATTGGTCTTGCTAAGTCCTACCAACACTCCTTCGTATACGGAAGAAAATGCTACTCTTTTGACTGAAATAACTCTCTATTGAAATTGTACACGAATATTCAGATAATCCACGTACTGTGTTATTACAAAATTTATTGTTTGTAACACTAAAACCCATCTCATGATCGAGAGGTCGGTGGTTGGCATAGAAAAATGAAAATAGTAGTATATCTTGTACTACTATAAGACTTTAATCATACTACTTAGTTTTCCTTTAATTTGAATTACATATATATCCATATAATTTCGTATCTGTCATAAGGTATTTTTTATTTTATTTTTACATTAAATTAATTCAAGACGTTATAGGTCGACAAAATTTTATGTAGGATTGATTTAATTATTTTCAAATTCGGACGTCACATAATATGGAAGACACCAAACTCCTTAAGTTTCTCAAATAGACACACATGCACATATGGTTATTCATCATTTTTCTTCATAAGAATATTTTTTTAAAAAGAAGTTCTTCCTATATATAATTCAGTGTATCTCCCTTGATGATGTCTTATTTCCAAATTGTATATGCTACAGGCCTACATACAGGCTACAACAACAAGTAGTGAAATAATTCAATTGAATAAACACTTTCTATACTTATCTCTATTTTTGTTAATTTGGAAAATTTACCATTGCGCGACCCGCAACTTGAAAATGGAATATAAAAGTTGCTAACACGTATCTATTACGGTATAATTAGAATGCATAGTTCATATAAACCTTCAATTGATTTTTTTGGATTATTTATGACAATAGAATGTTTTATTTTATAATCAATTGAAGTGGTACTACACAGGGCGATAATTATTGTTACATAGGAGTATTTGCATTCACGATTATTCTGACTTAAAAACGCGTAATTCTCATTATATTTCAGTTACAACTGTGTTTACTTTATGACTAGGCCATCTCAAACGAGAATCTCGGTTCCACCGTAACTGAACATTGACCGGTCGATTGTCTTTAATACGAGTAATAATTAGTAGTCCAAATACACTACCACTGTACCACATGGTATGTCTGGACCATCAAAAATTCACTTACGGTAAATAAAGAATTCGTGATGTATTTAATTTCACATTCGATATTTCATTTCACGGGATGGTTCAATAGTTTTATACATTGAATATAAACTCTAATTTGAAACACACAATGCCGTTGCTTCTAATACTAATGTGTTTTACATTTCATATCACACTTGCGTACAAGTTAAACTATTCTCTATAGCATAAAATACTCTAATAGGAGATTAAAAATACAATTTGTTGATTGTAGAAATTAGTCCTTTTCAATTGTTGGCTGCTCAAAACATGCAGTAGCCAACTCAATCCCTCTCAACTGTGACCATTTAAAGATGATTTTAATTAAGTTTAAATTAGGACTCCTATAAGAAGGAAAAAAGGGGAGATGCAAAAGAGTTGTATTAAGGGAAAATCACGAGATAAATAAAAAGGCAGGTGGCTTATCGCATGTTTGCTTCACGCAAGCAGCTAATGGGGGGTTTGCTTCATCGCGTGGCTTCAAAGTATTCATTTTGTGTTTAAAAACCACCCCCTACCCCTCACCCCCTCCCCATCAAATACCACCAAACCCTAATTTAAAGCCAACAAAATTAGTACTCCTACTAATTTAGAGAGATAAAATTAAAACCATTATCTCTCTCTCTCTCTCTCTCTCTCTCTGCATATATAATAATGAAAACCCTGTGTTTTTGATTTGTGGCGTTGATCGCAGCTCAGTCAGAGATCATGAGTAGTGAAAACGCGGCGGGAAGCAGCGGCGGAGGGGGGCCGTGCGGGGCATGCAAGTTTCTGCGGCGGAAGTGCGTGGCCGGGTGCATATTCGCGCCGTATTTCGACTCGGAGCAGGGCGCCGCCCACTTCGCGGCGGTGCACAAGGTGTTTGGAGCAAGCAACGTGTCGAAGCTCCTCCACCACATCCCGTCTCAGAAGCGCCTTGACGCCGTCGTCACCATTTGCTACGAGGCTCAGTCCCGCCTCCGCGACCCCATCTACGGCTGCGTCGCCCACATCTTCGCCCTCCAACAGCAGGTCCCTCTCTCTTTAAATCATTGCTCTCTTAATTCTGTTAACAAATTCATGCTTAATCCTTAAAGATCTGTCGCATCAGAGTTGGTCAACTAATGTAAGTAGAAGATTAGCACACAGTGATGGAGAATGGGGGGAATAGTTACACGATTCACTGAAATCAAGAAACCTGATTTCTGACTCATTTTCTATAAAATGATTATCTGCCAAAATAAATCTAGTATACTCCTGCTTTCCTTTCTCCCAATTTTTTCTTCATCTTTTGCTGTTATTAAGGTTTTGGTCGGTTGGTTATGTGTGTACAATGGGGGTCCTGCTCCTCCTCATCAATCCACACATCTTTGTTTTCTACTGCTTGGATTCTTTACTCCATTTCAATCGACATCTTCAATTATTCATCGTCGATCTTCATTGCCAATCAATCACACCCTTCATTTGGGAACTCAAATTAGGGCTGAATATTCCAATCTTATGTGTGTAGATAAGATTAATTAGTCTTAATCATAGTACTTATTATTATTTCAAGTGACCGTGTCTGAATCTCTCGGTTCAGTTGCTTTAACCACAAGGATTTGTTTGTTGCCTAATTTTCCTATGTGTTGACTAAATTATTTGGAGTAACATTGGATTACCACCATTAATTACATGTGATTTTTTTTGTGTGGAAATTTTTTTTAGGTGGTGAATCTGCAGCAAGAACTCTCCTACCTACAAGCCCACCTGGCGGCACTGGAGCTTCCGACACCGCCGCCGCTGCAGCCGCAGCAGCTGATGGTGCCGGCGTCGCAGTCGATACTGGACCTGCCGCCGATCCCGGCGGCGTACGACTTCTCGGCAATGTGCGGGGATATGGTGGCGCCTCCCTCGCTTTGGAGCGTGTATCCGCGGCAACAAATCGATCAGCAGCGTCAATTCTCCAATGCGGCCGGAGGAGGAGGAGGCGGCGATCTTCAAGAGCTGGCGCGGGAGCTTCTGAACCGGCACGCTCCGCCGATGGTGGTGCGATGCGGGAATCAAGCTTCGTCGACTTTGCCGCCCAACTCTAGGTAGAGGAGAGATTAATGGTGGAAAATAAAATAATTGGGAGTGATTAGTTGCTAATCAAGTAGCTTAATTTGCTCAACTGAAACTCGAGGGGATTTGTGGTGCTCCTACTTGCAAGTGAGTACGTTTTGTTTTTATGGTCGATTGATCGATCACAGTTTTTATTAACTTCTTGTCTGCTGTTTATATTCCGTTTTGAATGATGATTTCAGTTGCATTTTTTGGTTAATATTTATGAATTGCGATCATGAATTATGTGCAGTTGAGGGTTTTGGCACTAATTAATTTGACTATTAGTTGATTCTAGCTCATGAACATGTTTAAACACTCTAGGGTTATGTTATAAAATTATTTGTTCTGGACTAATAGATAATTAATTTGTACTTGTAGCATAGAAAGTAAATTAATTAATTTGTGTGCGACATCTAGTACTGATCAGTTATAGATGTGAATTAAGATTAATACTAGTAACATTTTAATCATGAACCCACCTTCTATTCCACCAATTAGGTTACCGTTTAGGATTTTACTGATGTCCATTAAGGATTAAGTCTTTATGTAAATTGTGATAAAATTAAATTGGCGGTACAGTTAAAATTATATTCATTTAAACCGTTTTCGTCAAAATAAATGATAATTTGTGGTTGGAATTTGTATAAAATAAGGATGTGTGATTGGAGATTTTAGTAAGATAAGTCATTTTTTTTTGCAAATTGATAGATTGTCTGCAAACAAATGCCATTAAATTGTTGGAAACTACATGCATACTTAAAATAATAATAATAATAATAATAATAATAATAATTATTATTATTATTATTAAATACTCCATAAATTACCTTAACAATTTGAAAACAATACCAACGGTCCAACTTTAAAATTAAACTATGAAAAATCACTCTGAAAATATGAACTTTAAGTTTCAAAAGTAAACCCAATAATTTTTCTATAAATACGGCAATACAAACATCAATTAATTTAACCTCAAAAAATTACATGATCAACCTTAGAGACTTGGGTGCCATTACGGAAAAAAAGACTAAATAAACAATAAAATTAAATATAAACACCAAAACACTAAAGTAAACTTGCAACATTAAGTATAAAAACATTACCAAAGCCAGAGGTGTTAAAAGCTTAAAAGTTAAAACAATGCAAGAGTACATATATATACTGAATTATGAAATTGTAAAATTTCTTACTCAATGAAGGTTAGTTAAGATTAAAAATGTGTAAGAATGGGTTTGTTGTAAATTTTTTTTATAAGTATGAAACATTTTAGAGAGAAAATTAAGTAGATTAAATTATTTGGTATTTTGCTACATTGGGATAAAATGTATTCGGCCTTTCTAAGTGAGCCGGTATACACACAAATGCAGTCTTGATAAAGCCCAATAAAAAATTTGGCCTTCCAAAAGGTTTAAATATCAAACATGGAGAAGGAGTACTTTTTTTTCTGTCTTTTCATGCCAATATCTGAATACTATATTAAATCAGCTTTTGTTACTGGTAAATATAATATGACAGACATACGTGTATTAATGATGATTGTTATTTTTATATAGTAGTGTTATGTTTTAAATAATTTAAATCAGTAATGGCATCTGAGATTATAGTGATATAATCAGTAGCCAACTGATGAATACCACATTTTCGTCTCCATATTGTAGTGAATTCTTAAAAAAATTGTCCGACTCTCCAAGCAATTCTTATAAATTTCGATATTTGTAAATTGATAAAATGTACTTTTAAAGTACCAACATTAGTGTTTAAAATAGTGAAAGCGTCAAACATAAATTATTCCTACTTTTAATACGCCGGAAAATTTATTCTCGATCATTTCTAAATTAAAAGCCATAGGGGGGTAGACTCTAAATTTCAGATCACACCCATATTCGTCATGGATTTTCTAAATAAAATTAATAAAACGATATAAAGAAATCAAAACCAATCAATTAATTTCTAATTTCAACATATACTCTGATGCTTATATAACCAGATTTATTTATTCATGGAGAAGTACTAAAAACTATAGTCACATTTCCAAATTAAATTTAACAAAACTGCATAGGGCATTATCGTCATTTCCGACGTCGTCGTAAGCTTCACACTCCCAAATCAAATCCATTCACCTGACCACCACCACCACCACCACAACCACCGCAGAGCTCCGCTCTCCTCTCGTTTTCTCAGTTTACCTCTCTAGATCAGTCACTGCGCCTCCGCCTCCGACAAACTGGAAGCTCAGATCAGCCAGTGACTCCGCCGCGTCAATTTCCGACGCATAATTCAATCCTTCCGCCTTCATCTTCTAGTTCGGGAATGGCTTCTTCGGAAGCTGATTCCCGCTTAAACCAAATCCTGATCCCCGCGCTCGATAAGATCCAGAAGAATGCTTCGTGGCGCAAGCATTCCAAGCTCGGGTCCGAGTGCAAATCCGTTATCGAGCACCTCACCTCACCCAATCGGAACCCTACCGCCGCGTCGCCGCCTACGTCTCCGTCGGCGCAATCCGATTCCGACGCGTCTTTGCTGCCGGGCGTCCTCCTAGATCTTTCCCTGTACGATTCCGAGATCGTTCTCAGCCCACTCATCAACGCACTATCCACCAACTACCTCAAAGTTGCGGAGCCTGCTCTTGATGCGGTCCAGAAATTGATCGCCCACGGCTACTTACACGGCGAAGCGGACCCCAGCGGTGGCGCGGAGGCGAAGTTGCTCTCGAAATTGATCGACTCCGCTTGCAAGTGCCACGAATTGGGGGACGAGAATGCGGAGTTGTTGGTGATCAAGTCGCTTCTTTCAGCGGTTACGTCGGTTGCGCTGCGACTGCACGGTGATTGTCTGCTGCAAGTGGTGAGGACTTGCTATGACATATATTTGAATAGTAAGAATGGGGTGAATCAGACGACAGCCAAGGCATCGTTGGTTCAGATGCTAGTTATTGTGTTTAGGAGAATGGAGGCCGATTCTTCTACGGTGCCATTGCAGCCTATTGTGGTAGCAGAGCTTGTGGAGCCAGCAGAGAAGGCGGATGTGGATGGTTCCATGATTTTCGTTCAGAGTTTTATTACTAAGATAATGCAGGATATAGATGGGGTTTTCAGCCCTGGTACGCCCAGTGGTGTCACGGGATCAGGGGCTGGGGCCCATGACGGGGCATTTGAGACGAAGACCTCAACTGTGGAGGGCACAAATCCAGCAGATTTGTTGGACTCAACGGATAAGGATATGCTTGACGCTAAGTATTGGGAGATCAGCATGTATAAGACGGCATTAGAGGGTAGGAAAGGAGAGTTAGCAGACGGTGAGGGAGAAAGGGATGATGATTTGGAGGTGCAGATTGGAAACAAGTTGAGGAGGGATGCTTTTTTGGTTTTCCGGGCTTTGTGTAAGCTCTCCATGAAGACTCCACCCAAGGATGCCGTTGCTGATCCCCAAGCAATGAAGGGGAAGATAGTGGCATTGGAATTGCTCAAACTTTTACTGGAAAATGCTGGGGCAGTATTTAGGACTAGTGAAAGGTATTTGATTGTGGCATTGTTTCGTCCAAATTATTTTGTTTTACAATACTTAATTTATATATTTGCATAGCTATGATGCCTAAGCATGAATATCCGGCTTATAAGGTTAGTTGTTGAACACTAGAGATGCTGTATTACACTATATTAGAGTATATACCATGCATTTAGCATTAAGATAATTACACTATATTAGACTATTTACCGTGCATTTAGCATTAAGATAAGATATGGATTTTCTTTGTGCCGGGACTGCATCTTCTGAAGTATAGAAACTAAGGTGATATGGTGTTGGTAGCTAGGATAACCTCACACTCTTTTTATATCAGAAGGGTTTCCTTAAATTGGAGTATTCTTATACAGTCATGAGAACTTAAACTTTCTCTAAATGACTAGATGGGAATTTTCTTATGGAGTTAGCGCAGGTAATTTTCAATTGGGAATTTATGAACAAACAACTAATTGACCCAAATGATAGTGGAGTACTAATTTATTCCCATGTCATTAGAGGCTCATCTTATTTCCAGTCCCGTTTATCTTCTAGGTGATACTTTTCTTCAAATTGTAATAGAATTGGAATGTAGGTTAAGAAGATCGTAGGATGATATATCCTTCCTTTGATAACTGGGAAGGGTAAAATCAGTGCGAGTGACTAGTTGATTACTTTTTGCTCGTTGAAACATGCAGTGTTTGCTGTCAAGCAAGCATTTTATGTTCATTTTGTTATATTGCAATAGTAAATGGTTTGCCATGTAGTATATGTTTTCTGCATAAGTTGTTTTAGATTTGACATACCCTAGTTCAGGTTCTCTGTCCTGAAACTAAAAGTGAACAAAGTCATAATGCGACACTTTAATTGAATGCTGATTATACAAGTCACTAATTGACTCCTAATGGTAATGGGTCTGTTGTCCCCATGCACTGGCGGATCCAAGTGGGAACAAAGGGGTACGGGTGTACCCCCAAAATGCTCCCACTTAATGATATATTGTTATAGAAATTATTAAGCGAAGCGGTGGTCTAGTGGTAATGGGCTTGTTTTTGTAACTGGGAGCCCTGAGTTCGACTCCCACTTATGCAGTTTTTGTTTCTCCCATAGGAGTATGGGTATTTTAGTTTCTTTATTATATTTTGTAGCTACCGTTAGAAGCCTTTTTCTTCTGCTTTTGTACTAGCATATAGGAAAGGATTAGGGGTTTTAGAGTTTTTTTTATCACGTTTTGCATTCCATTATTTCTTAAATTGTGTTTTAAGATTTAGTATTTTTTATATACTACTTATATATTTATGTTCGTATAATTCGCACCCCCAATTTAAAACTTCTGCCACTGTCCCCATGCTATTGTCTTATCAGCACCTATACTAAGCTCCTCAAGCAGAATTGTCGAGTTTGAACTTTGATGCTAGCTCAAAACTATGTTAGTTTTCTTTGAGTTAGATTCTGCTGGTATAATTAGCATGGTCATGATATATAGTTCATGTACCAGTTCTGAACTCTCTCGCAGTTCTTCTGCTGTTTGTTTCAAATTTTTTCCGGTTTTCTAGTTTTCCAACAGCTGATTTCTTCCTTGCCGATTTGTTAATTCCCAGTTCGAATATATATATCTGTGTTCCTGTTCTTCGAGTTGATTATTGTCTTTAGTCTTTGTATAAGATGTTTGAGCACTCTCCCTTTTTATTTTATAGCTCTTCTATCTTTCTCAGTTTGAATGCAAAGCATCGCTAATTACAGTTATTTCTTAAACAGATTTTTAGATGCTATAAAGCAGTACTTGTGTTTGTCACTTTTGAAGAACAGTGCTTCAACTCATATGATCGTGTTCCAGCTCTCATGCTCCATATTTATGAGCCTGGTGTCGCGTTTTAGAGCTGGATTGAAAGCAGAAATTGGGGTATTTTTTCCTATGATAGTCCTTCGAGTGTTAGAAAATGTTGTGCAACCCAATTTTCAGCAGAAGGTGACAGTCCTTCACTTTCTGGAGAAGCTGTGTGTAGATTCACAGATCTTGATAGACATATTCCTCAATTATGACTGTGATGTTAATGCTTCCAATATATTCGAGAGGTAAGGACTTGTCCTCTCTGTGTACTTTTTGCCCAACTTATATCTGATATTTTTGAGTCAATACCTTTTAATCTTTTGTCAAATAACTGCTGGGCTTCTAAGTTATGCATGAAAAATATGTCATTGCTAAAATTCAAACAATCTTATTGTCTCTTGTTTCTTTTGTCATTTCATTTTCTATTCCAGAATGGTCAATGGACTACTTAAAACTGCTCAGGGTGTTCCACCTGGTGTTTCAAGTACACTCCAGCCCCCGCAAGATGCTAGTATGAAACTAGAAGCTATGAAGTGCTTAGTTGCTATCCTAAAATGCATGGGTAACTGGATGAACAAGCAATTGAGAATTCCAGATATTCAGTCGTCAAAGAAACTAGATGCTGCAGATAATGTACCTGATTCTGGGAGTCCCCCTCACACAAATGGCAATATAGATGAGCCAACAGAAGGATCGGATGCACAGGGTGAAGCTTCCAGTGAAGTTTCTGATGTTTCAACTCTGGAGCAGCGCCGTGCCTATAAACTTGAACTTCAGGTACAATTTAGGTTAACTTAGTTTGATTAATGTGGTTAATATTTCTTTTATCAGTCTGTGAAATAATGATTATGTGGCAGGAAGGCATCTCTCTTTTTAATCGCAAACCCAAGAAAGGTATTGAGTTCCTGATAAATGCAAATAAGGTGGGGAACTCCGCAGAAGAGATAGCAGCTTTCCTTAAAAATGCCAATGGTTTGGATAAAACTCTGATTGGTGACTATTTGGGTGAAAGGGAAGATATGTCATTGAAAGTAATGCATGCTTATGTGAATTCATTTGAATTCCAAGGGATGGAGTTTGATGAGGCAATCAGGGTCTTCCTACAGGGCTTTCGGTTGCCTGGCGAGGCACAAAAGATTGACCGGATCATGGAAAAGTTTGCTGAACAGTACTGCAAATGTAATCCAAAGACCTTTACAAGTGCTGATACAGCTTATGTGCTTGCATACTCTGTTATACTACTGAACACTGATGCACACAACCCTATGGTCAAGAACAAGGTAAAATTGTAAACTGATGGTTGATGGATCCTGTTAAAGATTCTCAGTTCTTGACAATTGCTAAGTTTTAAATTTTGTATCCAGATGTCAGCTGAGGATTTTATAAGGAACAATCGTGGGATTGATGATGGAAAAGATCTACCGGAGGAGTACTTGAGATCATTGTATGAACGGATATCTAGAAGTGAGATCAAAATGAAAGAAGATAATTTGTCTGTCCAACAGAAGCAGTCTGTGAACTCAAACAGTGTTTTAGGTTTGGATAGCATACTAAACATTGTGATACGTAAGCGTGGGGAAGACAGTATGGAGACCAGTGATGACCTCATGAGACACATGCAGGAACAGTTCAAAGAAAAAGCTCGCAAGTCAGAGTAAGCTTGATTTTGAAATCTTCTGCATAATGGCTAGGAATCTAGGAGTAGTCCTTGGGCCTGTAATAAGCTCCCCCCAAGCAACTCTACTTTATTGGTCATGGTCCTCATTATCCTTAAAAAGGTTTTAGCCATAAAATCTCCTGTCTAATTTTTTTTTGATGTGACATATATGAACACACATAAGATGGGTAAATTAGGAATGCATGAGGACCTGATGAATGATGAAGCTTTAAAGGTTTTGTCAGTTAAAGAAGCAGGGCTTCATAAATATTTTTCTTCTTGTTAGGAGAAATGATGGTTTTTAGCATTCTCTGGAAAACTTGATCTAGTTTTGATCTTCATGTTGTTGGGAAATTGTAGGTCAATTTACTATCCTGCCATAGATACGGTGGTCCTCAAGTTCATGATTGAAGCATGTTGGGCTCCAATATTGGCTGCCTTCAGTGTTCCTCTTGACCAAAGTGATGATGAAATTGTGATAGCTCTCTGCTTAGAGGGCTTTCGTAATGCAATCCATGTCACTGCAGGAATGTCCATGAAAACTCATAGAGATGCTTTTTTGACATCATTAGCCAAGTTTACTTCACTCCACTCACCTGCAGATATCAAAAAGAAAAATATTGATGCAATCAAGGTAAATATTAGTTCCTTGTGCTTGCTCTGTATGATTTATCTTATAATGGTACGAGTAAAGCCTTCCCATTCTTTTTATGTTTTGAAGTGTTTTTTGTTCTGTGTATCTCTAGCCTTTCCTTTCTTGTTAAATACTCTGTATTAGAATTCTTGTGTCTCTCTTTATTGATTCATTTATTTTTTGGGGTTATTGGTATTGTGTAGTTTCATTATTCATGGTTACACCTTACATGGGATAGAAGTTGGTAGTGTATTTAAGCCCCACGTCCTTTGTCGTCCCTTTTTTTTCGAAAAAGAGATTCTTAAATATAGTCTGATTTGGTTAGCTGCATATTATTTGGGGGATTATAGAATGTGATGCTCCTAAAATCTTTTCAGGGCTGCTAAATCAAAGTGAAATGATTAAAGCTTGTTACTCCTGTTCACCAATTTTCAAGATTTTCTGACTACTCCAGTCCATCTGTGTACTTGTTGTAACAGGTTATAGTCACCATAGCAGATGAGGATGGGAACTATTTACAGGAAGGCTGGGAACATATATTAACATGCGTTTCACGGTTTGAGCATCATTTCTGCAGAATCTTGCACTCGATAAACCTCCTAGTTACGAGGAGTCAGAAGTGGAGTCTTATCTTGTCAACCTCTGCCAAGAAGTCTTGCAGTTCTACATTGTTGTTGCCTGCTCGGGACATCTTCCTGACTCATCTCTCGACAGACGAACACACTGGACGATACCTCTAGGATCTGGAAGACGAAGAGAACTGGCTGCACGAGCACCTCTCATTGTTGCTACTCTACAGGCTATAAGTACATTAGGAGATTCTTCATTCCAGAAGAACTTGTCTTGCTTCTATCCCCTGCTTTCGAGCTTGATAGGTTGTGAACACGGTTCAAACGAGGTCCAACTCGCCCTGAGTGATATGCTCCACTCATCAGTAGGTCCAATCCTCCTACGTTCTTGTTGACCTCTGAACCACACCTTTTTCTTTCAGATGTATGATATTTATGAGTTTTTCATTTCCTCACAAAAATTGTTTTACAAGTATAGGCATGTAGAGTTTATTAATTACATTAAAGTTGATATTGGTTTGCTATTGCCCTGATCTTTTGAGAACGCATCGGTTGGATTTGGGTTATGTGGTGCACCATTTTTAGAGCAATGGTTTTCCAGAAGACAAAGAAAAATTAACATAATTAACTCAAAAAAGAAGAAAACATGAACTTATATGACCGTAATATATATTGGGCTTATAAAATGATGGTAAAAGTGGAAGAGGGATTGGTAGTATTTCAGCATGAGCAAAACCAACCCTCGAAAAGGCTTATGAAGCCCTAATAATTCTTTTTTATTTTATCTTTGGTACATTTTTTTTATTATTGTACATATGTCTCAATATTTTTCTTATATGAGAATTACAAGGCTATGAAAACCAATTTGGCCATTAATATGAATCACCGAGAAAAAAACATACTGTAATGTTTTTCTTTCCTTATTTAGTACTATATGAGTATATCCTTCAATCTCATTCAAGATATCCACATTTTTTTTTTTTAATTCATTCCAATTACTCATAATTAGAATAAATATTTTTCCGTCATCATTATAACATCCTATTAGTACTTTTTTTTGCAAGTTTTTAATAGCCCACCACAATATAAAAGTCCCTTACCCTTGCTAAGCGAGGCGCTTTTTTTTTTCACTCGTTTAAAAAATATATATTTACTAGTTGAAATTGAAATAAAATAAAGTAAAAAAGAGAATAATATAAAAAAGACTAGTCTCTACATTATTCTCTTTTACTTTATTATTTTATCTCGTACTTAACTATTGGAATATTATTTTTTCAAAACAAGTATGAAAAAAAAACTTCTCGCAATAAGATAGAAATTTACAGTTATACAGTTTCACCATCTTCATATTTTTGGAATTCAACTCTTTAATTTGTTTTCATGAGCACGTTTATAGGGGCCAGTGTTGACAAAATTACAATTCAAACTCTCTCGCATGTCCTAAGGAAGTTGTCTTTTCAACATTTTCAAAGTACTAGTATAATTTATACTACTCCATATTTTATTATATTGTCCTTACATAATCATAAAAGACTAGTAAATGGTCCAATTAACAAACATTCAATGTTGTTTTAGCAATTTAGTGTCTTGATCATTCGCATTTGTTGTACAATTCATGAATTGAATCAATTAAGCTATGCACTTAACTAATAATCGGAAAGGGAATTAATGTTAATTAATTAATTCGGGTTATTACGTGTTAATGGTTGTGTTGATTAATTAAGAGACATAAAAATCTGCTAGAGATGTTTGTTGCTTGCTTTTTCCTGTACACTTCCATTCATCATAATCCGTGGCGTACTTTAATTAATTAAGTCATTATTTTAAATAAATAGCTCAAAACTTTTCCACACACCAGTCTCTTATTACCATTTCTTAAAAATAAGAATAAATTAATTAAGTACAAGATCCAGCAGCATGAGAATCAGGGTTTTGCTGTTTTTATTATCACAAGACACATCTAAGTCGTTTTCCAGCTTATGTCGGGGCAAAACCCTAAATCCTGATCCTGAATTTTAAAAATAAAATTAATTACCATTTATTTATTTTTAATTCATTTCAAGTTCACATCAACGCATGAATAAAATTATCTTTGTATCTGTCAATTAATATTTTACTTTGAAGGGAGAACATAGTTTGGATAGATACTTTCTTTAATAGCTAATTAAAAAGGAATGAAACTAAATAGAACGATTTAAAAATTAACGATGTTAATATCTTCGGTTTGATCTCATAACACACCATGTTTGTAGTAGCGAATGACTGAATTATAATGTTGATGATAGTCATGTTTACCGCAATCATTTTGCTTTCTTTTTATTCAATGATAATATTTTTTTCACGACAATTATTAAATAACTCCTGTCATTTGCCATGCCCTTCAAAATCTCACAACTTTACAAGACACAAAGATTTCAACAACTTGACAACTTTAAGAATGTTGCGAAAAAAAAAGAAAGAAATGATTAAACTTCATATGTTGGAAAAGTTTAACAAGTTCCAAGATTGACTATCTATTATTTTATTCAGATATAAAAGTTCTTGTCTTCAATCATATTTACAAAAAAAAACGTCCTATGATTTAATTTAATCCATCCCCAGTTATCGTAATTATAAATTCTACCACATATTTAAATTGTACTATAAGCTCTTCCATATATGTTGGAATCTCATTTCTTTTTATTTAATCATGATTAAATTATCTTTTGTGGTAAGCTTGGTTAAATAGAGGGCATGAATGAGAAGCATAATATTTTTTTTAAAACCGAAAATATAAATATTAATAGTAAAGGATTAGAAAGCCTTTCATTAACATACATTTATCAGTACACCCTATGTATATATAGATGATGTTAGTAATTAAAACACAAACATGTCGAAAAACTAAATTAGAAGATGACATGAAATGGAGCTTTACTGAAATCTATATGAATTAATTTGGAAAGTTAATTAGCTGATACATCATGATCTTAATTAAATCACATCCAGAGTGATTAATAAATCATTAGTGTCGATTTTTTACTCTCATTAATTTTGTTGCACTATATATGTATCGCAAATCAAACTGTGGTGAATTGATTGATTTATTTATTTCATACTAGTATTTTTTTTGGTTTGAAAAAAAAACTGAAATTCAACATCTTAATTTATTGTTACACACAATCAATAAGCCTATATATGTATAATTATCCGATCCAACAAGAAAGCGTTGACATAATAATGGAAGAATATCGACACACCATTAACATCTGTAAATGAGAAAGCAGGCTGCTGAAGAAAGCAGGTGGAGAGAGAGAGTTTATGTCTTCACGTGGTGACCTCAACTTTGGTCGGCTGTGGTTAAGCCTCTAAAATATTCTCATTTTCATCCGCAATTTGCTAATTAATTAATCTTAATGATGCCATTCCAACCGTCCGAAGCTCAAAAGTCATTATCTCGGAGTGACTTGAAATTCCCACAGGTTTGCGAAACATGCTGAGAAGTCAAACTCGAATTCCAATGGAGAAGTGTTGATGTATAATGGATTTTGACCATTATAGATCGTTTTGAGGGGCAAAAATATCATTTTAACGTTTTCTGAATTTTATGTTATCTTAGAATTTTAATTTCTTATTTTCACTTTTATATATTTCCTTCTCATTTAGGGTTTGGACCTCATAAATAGTGGGAAAATTATTTTTCCAAGCTACTATATGCGTCTTTTTAAAATTGAGACAATTTCATTTTGGTTCATCCCTTAAATTAAGAACTTTCTATTAAAGATAATTTTTTCTCTCTATTGAGGTGTACTCATTCTCCACTAACCATACTTCAATCATTTTTTTTTCTCTCTCTTACTTTACCAATTGTGCATAAGAACTCTTGTTGTTCCAAAAGTTTCTATTTTTGAAATACGGATATAGTATTGAATATATAATGACTTGGCTCATAAACTGATGGTTGTTCCCACATACCAACACATGTATTTCCAAGATGTTTCTTGTTGGTATTACTAGCACCCATCAAATCTGTTAAGCTTTCCTTAGTTCCCACATACCAACACATGTATTTCCAAGATGTTTCTTGTTGGTATTACTAGCACCCATCAAATCTGTTAAGCTTTCCTTAGTGTATGTATTCCCATACCTACATATCATCAAAATTCCTCTTCTTGGGATGTGTCTTGGTTAATTCATGCCTTTGCACCAGCGTCCCTTCTTATATATTCTTACCTCTGAAAATGATAGAATAAAAGTTAATTTTCAAGAAACTAGAATTTCTTTGAATTCACATATAATCGGTTCACCCAACTTGAAACCCTAGGGATTGGTCTTCCCTCCATAAACTAAATCAAATTTTCAACTCCAAAAGCAGCTCCCGAAAAATTTATTGCACTCAGTATCACACATTTATTTAATTAAGAGAGATATGTATTTATTTATATGTCAAATACGTATGTTTTGGATCAAAAGGAAGATTAATAATACATGTAAAAAATGGTGTAGTTTCTCGAGAAGAGAACATGCAAGACTGATATAGATTCCAAACTTTAGGTGCACATCACATGAAAGTAATAGTGTCGTCTAATTTGAAGTGGTCCACACTAATTAATTAATTAAGTAATTATATTAGATTAGATTAGCTAGCTTCAGCCAGTTGTTTGATGGGGGATAGTTGGAATCCATTAGATTAATATATGATTAAAGAGTTGATTAAGATAAGCATTAATCAAGCTTGTCTCACAAGGGCCATACTTTCTTTATTCTAAATTAATCGTCTTTTTCTGCACCATGTTTCAAACTCTTTGTTTTTTTAGATAATACAGGGCAAGGTCCAAGGCTCGAGCCATAAAACTAGGTGAGCGTAATAACGAGCAAAACAAACCAAAAAAACCCAACTACTCTATTACAAGACCCAGCCAACAGACACACACCTACTTAACAAATACTACTCAAAAAGAAATACTCTTTGTTTCTTTTATAGCCACAAAGTTTCATCCAAACTGTCAATCAAGAGACCCGGTTAAGGAGAATTCCGGGCACCAATCCTTGAACCAAGTACGTACCAAGACACCATAAAAGTCATTTCTTCTAAATCTCTCAACTTAAACTTTCAAAAATCCAACTGTAATTCATATACATCGATACCGTCTCATGAGTTAAGATTGTTTGTGGAGTCTGAGTTGTAACTCAATTTTTTTACTATTAGTGTTTTTTTAGTCAACTCAATTTTTATTATTGTTAGTGTATTTTTAGTCATAACTTATTAGATAAGGAAATTACACGAATAGGTAGAGGGTTCGTACCCAATCCTACATCATACTACAAGTTTGCCAAAATGTCATTCTTTGAACAAAACAATCTCGATCTAATATCAATATTTCTACCTGGGAAATTGTCCAAAAAAAACGTCGTGCAAGTTGATGAAAAGGGGATATATCATTTATATATCACTTATTTTAGAACATGACATATACAAGAAATTTTGAAATGATTGTGATGAATGATTGAATTATATCATTTTTCATACTATTCACAGGATAAGATACCTATTAATTTAAAATGCAAAATGTAGTATTTAATTTTTACTACAAGATATTGCAATCATTCAATTTATTCTACCAATGTTTGAATCACATCAACCAACATAGTCAATAGACCACTTTCACTTTATCTTGAAAAAGAAAGTTATACTAGTATGATATTAAAAAATATACATCATCCAATTTTAATGAAAAACTTATTTGATCACATTATGCACTAATCAAATATTAAGAGTGTGGTCGAAATGCTTTCTAAGTAAAAATGCTTTGAAATGCAAGATCTACAGTCTGGGGAAGCAAGTATTAAATACATGTCACGATATTTGTCAATAACTTTATTAAATGCAAGCTGAACTAACTTATTTATGCAAATGTATCCCAGCTTCTTTTTCCAATGTCTAATTAATAATATAGCCCTGCAAAATGAAAAACCTGTCAATAGCATGGAAAGAACTATAGATAGCTAGCTCTTCTACTTGATACTGTTATGTCCGCAAAAAATAATCATGTTTTTTCACTTTGATCCGTTTTCAATTTTTCACTAACAATATTTCAAGTCTTCAACCATTCTTTCTCAATCTCTTTATCATTTTAGGAATTTTACACTAAAACTTGTATCGTTCACTAATAAGAGTATTTTTCGTGGACAAATGAAGTGTATTTATATAATTAATCAGTATTATTTATGTACATATCCATAGATAATTATACCAATAGGCTGACAAGGATAAGTCAATTAATTAACAAAACAATTATGGTGTATATGTCAACATGTTACTGTATATTACGTGTGCATTATGTTTGTATTAAATACTGCACTTTGGAGTATACGTCGAAAAAAAAAGAGAGAAATGGGAAAATAGGATATTTACTTTTTGATTAAAAATTGCAGATGGATTTTAAATTTGTTATAAAACTATACTTTATTAGTTTAGGTCAAATTTAATCACTATAGTTTTTGAGAATTTGAGAAAGGGAATAGTTGAGTGCTCCAGACTTTTTATAGTTTTCTCGATAAAACAAAACGTAATATATTGGTATATATTCTATATATAGCACATGAATTAATAATTTAATGTAACCATAATCTTTATTCGTTAGTACTACTATATAATAAATAAATTAATCGTACTGAAATTCAAGACGAAGAGTGGGTCTGTTTTTCACGTATGAGGGCCCGCCTGTCCGGATTAAACAATTTAAATATTAAAATTGATGATTATCCAATCACAAAAATTTATTTATTCATTTTGCTTTATTTTATGATGGATAGGTTAAGATATTGGTCTCTTCAGCTTATGACGGTTCTCACACTAAATTTGATATACGTATATATATTGCGGATAAAACACAAGCTCTGATAATTTCTTATTCAACCAAAATTTCCGCACCAGATTTGGACATGTTAATTTATTTAAATTTTAATATTGTAATTTCAAGCTTCCAAATAAGAAAATAGAGTTTTGGAGAATTGAACAAGACGACTTTTTAGTTTGTAACTTTGTACTAAAAGCATCATCCTTTTGTAATTATAACATTGATATGCTTTGTTAAAAGTTAATCGAAATTATAATTCTTGAGGTGTCGATCCTCTCATATTGGGTATCGTCCCACTATAAGTAAAGCATTTCATTTGGCGGTTGTTTTGCAAAAATGATAGTGTGAAGAGAAAGTAAATGAAGTAAGAGAATAATATAGATACCGCTCTCTTCTATATATATTATTCATTCTCTTACTTTACTTTCTCTCCACTTAACTATTTATTATCATCTTCGCAAAACAACGCAAAACAACGGCCGAAAAGAGACGTCACTCTCACTTATAGTGGAACAAAGGGAGTAAAAGGTTTATTGCTAAATCAAAATGTACCTCGAGAGCACCTAAGCTACTTACTGTTCATTTAATTTATTCCAATAATAATATGTTCAAAATGAACAACCTACATTAATAAATGCAGTAAGTAATTACTAGTACTATACTAAACAATGGAGTATATAAATTCGAGAGGTCTGTAGTTATTTCCATTATAGTACTGTTTTTAGGTGACAAAAATACAACAAAATGTAAAATCGTTATACTTGATTTAAATGGGAATTAAAGCTATCAAAATTTCTTTGGACTATACTAGTCATTAACTTAATTGCATTTAGAAACCCTATTTTTAGGCAATGAAAGCCTTAATTTAATACTACTACTCGCCTCACATGTGGCATTTCCATCTATCTACTTGAGCCATATAATATCAGCAAAGTTTAAAAACAGAAACATCCCAAATAAAAAAAGAACGAAAGTTTCCAAATAGATACGAGTCCCGCAAAAAAAAAAAGTAATAATAATTCAGTAACAATATCTAATAAAATATGAAAACAACATAAAAGGAACCCCATTAACGGTAAACATTTATTTAATTGTCGCCGCAATTTAATAAATCTTTATAAATTAAATATCTTTCTGGTGCTGATACTTTAATAGTAATTACTAGTAATATATTTGTTTTTTCACTTCGATCGATCGATACTATCCAAATTTTTTATAACTAACTTTGGCAACTCAAAGTTTGAATTCCACTCAAGAAAAAATGTACTTTATCTTTCTTATACAGAAAAATATCTCATATAGTAGCTTTTATAAAATAAATAAATATAATGAAGATTTCACTTTCTGATTAGAGGAAAATGAAGTTGGATGGAAAAAAACAAAAACCAGTAGAGAGAGAGAGTCACCTACAGCAGAATATTCCCTCTTTGCTGTCATCAACACGACCTCCTCTAATCGGAAAAGACGCCACCCCAATACGCGATGAGTTATCCTCTGCGTGCACGTGCACACGAACATCAAACTCCTTGTTTGACCCATTCTCATTGGCTCTACTTAATTTTACTGCATCACTGCCTCCACTTTTACTCTTTGAAATTGTTTCGGTTTTGCCCCATTTTTTATTTTAGTTATATATATTTATTTTATTATATGTGTAGGGGTATTTTGATGCCTATTTAAATTAGTCTCACAATTTTGTCAATATACATTAGCAATGCTCTGTGTATGTTAATAAGAATAGTACTTCAGATTATGAAAATTGCACATTATATTATATAGTTACAAACCAATAATTTTCTGTTTATTTGTAGTTATACTAAAACTAAGAAGAATTTTATTCGAACCAAGATCACTCTCTATATGTATCATGTATGCGTGTTTTGTTTATAGCTTTGAAACAAAACCAAGTTGAAGGTAATACACTACTAGATGCACTAGTACACCTATAGAGATTTAGTGTGTTTTTTAATTTAGAAAAATTTCACAAAATCCATTACATAGTTAGTATATATTGGTATTAAATAAAAAAAAATTATTAAAGGGTAACCTTCAGCAATTTTGGCATCAGTGTATTAATTTGCGCAATATCAGCAAAACACATTGGAACTCAAATTTTCGCCGGATTTTGATGTAAGCATGTCATGTGTCACCCAACTACAAATTTCATGCAATAATTATATCCTTTAGATTTCACAAATTAGTACTCCTATATTGTTTTAATAAAGGAGTATACAAATTTCTCTATATATTCCCCATATTCATAAAAAAAAACAACAAATACCGAATAAAATATGGGTGACTTGTGAGTACTTCAATTTTTATGTGTATAGAGTAATCTAAACAAAAAATATACATGAAATTGCAAATAAACTTTTTTGAATCACCAAGTAAGATCTTAAAAATTTCAAGTCAATTTATTTTTTTACCCAATTACGTAAGGGTAAGGCTATATGAATGCAAGATACACATAAAACCTCCAGTGTCCCACTGTGTTCCATCTCACACAATTTTATGTATCTCGATGATTTCATTATTTTAATTAGGGTATATGATTTTTTATTAAATGTCAATCATATTGTATTATATAATATACTCCTTCAAATTTATTGTATAACAACTATTGTTAAAAAAAAATTATGAATGAATCACTTTAATTAAAGAAGAATGTAGAAGAAGGATTCCATGAGATGAACAAAATGTTGTGTTTCCTAAATTTTGACCTAAATAATCTAAAACTGGAGAGAGAGAAAGCACATGTGGGTCATGGGAAATTGGGGTTTCAGTCCAATTCAGACAATGTCTAATGCCCTTCTCTCTCTCTCTTTCTCTGTGTGTGTAGACTAGTTTCACCTTGTGGTAACCTCATTTCTCCACCTTGCTTTGGCTGCTTCATTAACCTAGAGAACGACAGCGTTTCCCCTCCTCCCCCTTCAACTCTTGATGGTCAAACCCCTCTCTCTCTCTCTCAATAATTGTTTCATAATCTTGTCTTATATCAATGGCACCCCACAAATTCATCTCTTTGTTTAATGTTGGACTGCACAACCCACCTACCTAATCCAAATCACTCATTATTTCTAATTCAACGCTACCTTCCTTTTTTTCCTCCATTTCTTAATCAAATTACCCCTAAAACTATTAATTAATCCAATCCCCTGCATCAATTTGTGTGAGCAAGAGCATGGTATAGAGAAAAATACAGCCTGATTTTGAGGTTGCAGTTGTATGGTAATTAGTGAGTTGATGACTTTTTCATGTGTTTTTGTATGTGAAGCTGAGAAGATGTGGGCCCCAGCCCCCCCCACCGCCCATGCGGCCATGCGCACGCCTTCTATTTACCAAACTCCACGTCAGCCACTTCGATCCAATCCCCTCTCTCTCTCTCTACTGACCTAACCCTAACCCAAACCATACTAATTAGCTCCTAAAACTAAAGCCCCCAAACATAAAAACTTCAACTTCCCAATTGCAACCCTCTCTCTCTCTCTCTTCATATAACTCAACAGCAAAAATAGAAGTATCACACATGAGAGCTGTGGGGAAAGGGATGGTTGATTCAGCTCAAATCTTGGTGAATCTCAATTTCCTCTCAACTAAAATCTAGCTAATAACAAATTCCAATTCCAATTCCCCTTCATTTTCTCGAAGCTTCTAATTAATTACTAGATTATAAGTGATGGATCAGCTAGCTCACGGCCGCCCTCTCCCGCCTCCCTTCCACGCCGGAGATCTCCAGCTCCACCACCACCAGTTCCAGCACCACCACGACGACGAGCAGAGCGGCAACAGCCGCCCAATCAAGCGAGACCGCGACGAGAGCTACGGCCTCCAAACCCCCACATCGGAGGAGAAGGAATTCGCCGCCGCCGGAGGAGGCGGCGGCAGCGGCGGCGACGGCGAGGTGACGCGGCGGCCGCGGGGGAGGCCGGCGGGCTCGAAGAACAAGCCGAAGCCGCCGATCATCATCACCCGCGACAGCGCCAACGCCCTCCGGTCCCACATGATGGAGGTCGCCGGCGGCTGCGACATCCAGGAGAGCGTCTCCGCCTTCGCGACAAGGCGGCAGCGCGGCGTCTGCATCCTCAACGGCAACGGCACCGTCACCAACGTCACCCTCCGGCAGCCCTCCGCCCCCGGCGCCGTCGTCACGCTCCACGGCCGCTTCGAGATCCTCTCCCTCTCCGGCTCCTTCCTCCCCCCGCCGGCGCCGCCCGCCGCCTCCTCCCTCACCATCTACATCTCCGGCGGCCAGGGCCAGGTCCTCGGCGGCACCGTCGTCGGCCCCCTCATGGCCGCCGGCCCCGTCGTCATCATGGCCGCCTCCTTCGGGAATGCGGCCTACGAGCGGCTGCCCCTCGAGGAGGAGGAGGCCGTGCCGGGCAGCGGGCAGATGGAGGCCGGGCAGCAGATGATGAGTGATCAGAACCCTAATTTGTTTCAAGGAATGCAGCAGAATATGATGAATTCGTTGCCGGCTGAAGCTTATTGGGGCAACTCTCGCCCTCCATTTTGATTGTTTTCTCAAAAACAATAAAAAAAAGGAAACCCTAATTTTCAGTAGCTCTTAAATCTACTTTTGTGATTTCAACTAAGAGTAGCATCTTCTTCTTGTTTTCTAGTATCTTTTTTTAAATATGGTGTTGGTGATCTGGATAATTAATTTTTATTAGCTTTGCGGTTTGATTGGAGAGGGGAATGTACAAATTCATGAATTGTTTGGGGTTTTTCATTCATAAAAAATACTACCAGCCTTTTCTTTCTTTAACATTGATTTTGTAGATTGAGTTAGTTAAGTAACTAGTTTATATGTGTATGTGATTGTTGTCTGAAATCAATCCTTTTGTTGTCTGAATTGCAGCAGTAGTGTGATTGTGGTAAAATGATATATACTCATCACTTCCTGCTGAAGGAAAACAAGAGAATTTGGGTGCCCTTTTTTGTTGGTAGTGTGTCTCTTTTAAGATTCCTATTTTCAAATATGAGCATAAAATAATTGGTTTGGAACTCATTTTATGCGACCTTTTTCTATCCTCTTTTTACTCTAACTGAAAGCAGTCAATTTTTGATGGCTTCGAACATTCTACGTAGAGACAGCAGTGAAAGAAAAGCTCCAATTTTCAAGAATTTTCAACTGGCTTAACAGAGAGGTATGGGCTTAACTTTCTGCCTTAATTTCTTGTTTGACTGCAATTTCAAGTGTGTGTGTATATATATGGTGAATTAATTTCCGACCAGATGCATGAATATTAGGACTGCATACACGTGCAAGCTTTTTTCGAGGCAAAACTAACTCTTTCATCTGGTATATACACTATATATATATTTGTATTAATAAAATGAAATTACTGAATGAGGATTTGTTTATGATTATTATTAATACATGATGAAATTGTGTACTGAATGAGGATTTGTTTGTGTTTAATTAGACATACTTTTTCTATCATCCATACATGTTGCAACAATGTGGCATGAAAAGATAAAATGTGTTTGACAAAATAAGCTTCTAAACAGCTTGTAAAAATAAGTTCCAACAATTTATAAGCTCTCAAATACTAAGTTCCTCAATCCTAACTTATTTTCACACAATTTATACTAAGTAACAGTCTTTTTTACCAAAACAATTAGTTTCAATCCCATCTATCTTTTCTCTTTCTCTTGGTATTTCAATATAAGTATGTAGTTTCAATTTCATATTTCTTCCATCCTGGTTCTCTAGCTTATGAGCTCAATTATTCAAACACTTTCTCAACTTAGAATCTTTGAAGATATTACATGTTAATTATAAGCTGTTGCAACATATTATAAAATCTTCAATATAACTATATAAATATGATTTGTGTGATGGGACGTAATCAAATGCAAACTCTATATACTATACAAACTCCAAACTATGATCTGGAGCATTAGAAAATGTCAACACAATGTCAATGGTTGATGTTGTGTTGACATTGTGTTTAGCATTAAAATCTTGAAATTTTACACTGTATTGACATTGTGTTGATACTGTGTTGAGAAGTTTGGAGTTTGTACAATATATAGAGTTTCCATTTTATCACTTTTGTGTGATAGTATGTAGTTATAGATAGTGGATAGGATGTTAAATATATCTGCAAAACTGTGTGCAAAGTGAGAGTGTGGTGAGGACCTACAGACAATCAGTTTGGTGTCTAGATTCAGGAATGGTTCATGCATTAACACTCCTCTCTCATTTTTACATCTAATCTAACAGTTGTGTGCCTTTCATTTGCTTGCCACACACACTTATGAATAATAAATCTCTCTCAATATGTGATTAATTTCAGCATTTTTAATTCATATAATCCTTTTTCTCTTTCTGTCTTTTTATGATGAGGTGAATTATTTGTGTCGACTTAAAACAACTTCAGTGGTATTCTAATTCATGATGACCGAATTTAATTGGACCGTTTCACTAACTAAAAAGCCACCAAAACGAATGAATGCATGTCTTCTTCATGTGTTATTGTTTTAACAAGTTTGGCCTAATTGTTTATCAATTTTGCAACTAGCTAGAATCTCAGTTCATATATAGAGATCTGTAACTCCTTATAAGTTTCTCAATTTCAAAACTATCATGGCATGTTGAGTATTTGAGTTAATTATACTATATGAATATGTCATCTTGTGACCAAGTATCATGTTTACATATACATATAATTACTTGTGTTGGCCATATACCTATAATTACTTGTGAAAGATATACTGTATGAGTGTAAAGTTATTCCCCTTCATCAATTTTTGTCATATGGTGCCGTAAAATTGCTATTACTCATAATCATATGATTATCTACTTAGGATTAAGTTGTAGATTATTTTAGTTGGAGGGAGGTGACTATGAATCATTATCATATGATTATTTATTTAGGATTAAGTTGTGAGATTCAATCGCATGAACAAGATATAATACATATTCAATCACGAGCTATAATCTTTCAAACCGAATGGGTGTATGTATGCTCAAATGACTAAATTGGGGTCTATTGTTTACTAATTTCTCTTTGATCCTTTATTTTTTCATATTTTATTATAATCTCGTAAGTGCGAGATGTGTCTACATACATATATGAAATTGATGGATAGTGGAGATCAAACTTCTAACTGCTAATATATACTTTAATTAGGGTTGTGTGTTAGAATTTTCCACATATTTCAAACTTCTTGTTTGGTGTTGATTCAAAGGAACTTTGAATTTTATATTCACAATGCAGCTGATCACTGATCTATTTCAATGGTTGCACAAATTTTAGTAACGTCGTTAATTGGAAGGCTTCGCAATAGACATAGTAAAAAAAGTAATTGTTGAGAATTCAAAAACCTAATCGTAATTAGACGCCAAACATGACTGAGGACCGGTTATGAAACCCTTAATCGCATCCTAAATCTACACTCTAAATTTGAGTAGTAAGGAAAGCTAAATTAATAGTACTAGTTTAATATTCTAGTCACTACAAACTCAAAGTTCTTAATTTACCTAAATTATTCATGAAACACAGAATTAATATTTCATGATTTCAACAAAGCTGACTGCTCTGTTGAAGTAAATGATTTGATGCTTAAAATATGAATCTTTCATACTTGTAATGCAACCTTGACAGCAAAGAAACTGAATCATGGTTTGTGTTTAATTAAATGCTAGATCTAGTTTTTAAGTAAAAAATTAACTCCAAAATGAAATAAAATAATGTCAAGAAATACGTACTATAGATATCCAGAGCTCCCAATTCTTTTGTGAATATTATATGGATGATGTAACATTCCCTTTTTGGATAAAATAATGGGTAATGATGCAGAATTGATTATCCTTTAAAATAGTAGAGGAAATTGATATACTTGAAAAGGAAAGTCCACAAATGAATGTCTTTTTATACTATGTGCACTTAATTGGTTAATGGGACGTCCTGACATGCTAATATCTTATTAATTTAAATGGGAAAATGAATAATCATTAACATATTTAATATCTGCAACATATTTCAATATTTTAGTTTGCTAAATTATGTTTGTCTTATAGAAATTTTTTGGCGTCTTATTAGTACAGACCATATTGATATTTATTTTCTGGGCCATAATTTCACTCTTTCGGCACTATATTATAAGTAAATCACAAATAACCTGCATAATAAAATTAACTATATTACGTAACTCTGATGCAACTATATATAACCGTTTTCATTTCTAAAATTTATTTCCGATTTCATGTTTGTTTGATTCATATAATTATAGCACCATGTACATCCGAACAAATCCAATTATAAATAAACCACGTCACGACAACATTTGAAAAAAAATTAATGCCAAACTTCATTGTCATTAACCAGCTCAATTTGAGCACTAATTTGTCCTGTCTAATTGGATTGGACAAATTACTTGTAAAATTATTGCGAGTTTAATTAATATCCAAAATATAGATCCCATTTGGCGCATACTGATTAAAAAACTGCGGAATGGCGGCTAATGATGTTTGTCTACTTGTCTTGGATCTTGGGTATGATGTTTCACGTCAATTTTCAAATTATAAATGCGAAATAGTAGCATTTAAGAAATACTATGACTCAAACTTTAAGAAATACTATGAAAGAATGTAAAAATATTATGAAATATAAATCTCATTTTCGGTTTTAAAATAAAAATGTTAAGTGTAACGAATTAATAGAATGTTGGTAAAAGTAAAACAAGACATGCAATGACAAGCATCCCAACGTGACAAAATGGCATACTTAATAATGGACAGATTTAATATTTTACTATTAAGTTTCCCATAAATGATCCTACATTTTTTTTATGATTAAAAAAATAGAAATTTAAAGATTGCATCGGCTCGAACCAAAGACCTTTGATCTTACCCTTCTACCATTAGGCAATGGGCCATTAATTTCTATTTTGATGTGAGTGTCGAACGAATTTCATTGTTAAAGGCAAAGAGAAACTTCAACAAAGTATTCTTCATATATACAACTAGTACACAATAATTCACGAGTACAAAATTTTAGGTGAAGCTTAGGGAATGCCAGCACCAAAAAATGGGACAAAGAACCAACTTAAATGAAAAAATAACGCCATTACGTAATAAAAGCGTAGATCTTTTGTAGCAGAAGCTCTAACATCTTATAGAGCTTCTCACTTGTTAGCAGATGGGCAAAACACACACATATAAATGTATATATGAGAATAGATTAGTGCAGTTAGTAACTAAACCTCGATCCTTAGGCGTCGCAGTTCGGATTGAAATGTGGAACTTGAGGTCAGAGTTCGGCGAGCAAGGGCCCTTATATCCTCCCTAGAACAGTCCCGCGAAATACGAACCAGCTCCCAGAGGGCTCCTCCGCTGATCATGTCTTTTGCATTGATCTCTGTGAAGAAGGTTGAAAATGAGTGTTTTTTATTGATTACTTGCAAACTGCCATATGACTGAAACCCAAGAAAGAATTGGTTCTCGACTATTACCATGCTGTGCAAGGTGGCAGAGTGCGAGCTCAACATGACGTCTGATTAGTGAAGCTTCACTGTTGGCATTTTGTACTATCCATGGCAAGGCACCATCGTCTATCAGGAGGGATCGGCCATGCCTTGACCCTGTAAATGGAGCACCATATCATTCATGCCCATGCATCAAATAATGACTGTCTTTGCTATGTTATGAATTATCGACTTGTGATTCTTTTTTATCCAAAGCATGCATAAAATATAAGCCAGAATTTATAATCATGTAAAAGAATCATGTAAAATTCCATTTAAAAGGATATAGTTTACCTTGACTAGAAGCCCTAGATTCACACTTGGCAAAATTTGCAATGCCACGGGCAACTTGAGAAAGAACATCTGGATGTCTACATCTCACCATCCCTAATAGAGCTTTGATGCCACCTTCTGACCTCAACCTCATTTGCAGTTTATCTGAAAACCATAGACATAAAGGCTGAAAATCGCTACAGAATACGGATTAAGGGATGATGTGTGGGACCAACTTTGAGGGATGAAGTCTGTTAATATGAGATACAGTACAGATCCAATCAGAGGCAACAAATGCCAATTAACTTGATAACAAATGAGATCAGTCCTACAATATGTTACGAGAACAAAAATCTTGAACATTCTCCACATAGAACACCTTGTGTACAGTCAAAAAACGAGACCGCTAGGATGTTGACGATAGAGTTTAATTAATAAGCAGCACGCGATAAACTTACCATTGCCACATAGATTAGCAATTGCCCCAGCAACCATTCTTAGAGTCTGAGGATCTTCTGCATCAGTAGCTGTCATAGCTAAAAGACATATTCCACCTTGGGCCATTATGAGCTCTTGATTAGCCTCTGAAACCAGGACAGTAGTTATAGCATGAGTCAACGATGAAAGAATGGGAATGCAGCCTCGGTGAGATCATTAAGGTCGTGGATCAATTCTTAGAAACAGAACAATTTGGCATATAAAGGAGAGCAAAACTAGACACAACGAACAACACATACCATTCATAGCAAGATTGGCGATTGCACCAGCTGCTATTCTACGAATTGTTTCGTCCTCGTATGTTCTAAGGAGCATTAACAATGAAGTGAGACCACCAGCTTCAACTATCTTTTCCTGATTTCCTTCTGTGATGTACACAATAAATGTAAGTTTTCTTACAGTGTCAATAGATTCATCACTATTAAAAATAATAGGAGTAATAGAAGTTCCGATAGGATCATAGGAGGGTACAAGGTTCACTGAGCAAACGGTCATCAAACAGACCAAACAACTCATTTTGTTTCTGATGAAACCACAACTGAATTTCAGCTTCAGATTTGGTTATGACCAAACTGCATAGTTCCTTTTTTTCTTTAATTTTTCCTACACCATCTTGCTGTAAATATATATTTATCAATCATTACTAATCATACAAATTCCAATTATACAAGACCTTTCCAGTAGAATGAAATACAGAAAAATTTGGCAATATTAGATGAGAATAACTTTGGAGTTGTAGTTATTTAGGATATCAGAAAGACATTGAAGTATTGAACAATTCGGATGATGCACATAAGAGCAAATGTGAAATACCTTCTGCAGCTAAGTTGGCTACCACTTTTACCGCATGAATCCGTACATTAGCATCATCTGACTCAAGTAATGATAATATCTTTTGCAATCCAACTGTTATATCAAGAAGCAGATGAATACAGATGCAAGAAGATGATTTTTAAATATGTGACAGAAAGCCCTAATCAGTACCTTGTTCATGAAGGTTTGTTATAGATGCCCGTTCTCCATTATTACCATCTCTAGACCGCATATGATTAAGCGGTCCTAAGGAATCTTGACCAGGTAGGGGGTTACCAGAGTTGGATCCATCTGGATAGCCTCTCGCCTATGGACATAAAGATCAAGAAAAAGTTGGCCAGCTATACAAGTACCAAACAGGGAAAGTTAAAGGAGCAGATGAAAAGGTTATTACATTTGAATGAGTTCTTTTTTTTCCAAGAAGATTTACTAATGAGTTATCCACTAAATATTGAAAATGGTTAACACATTAAGCATACCTATAAATGAATCAACTTACCTAATTACACCTCTTAAAAACAGAATAGACTGCTTATTTCTCACAGAAAAAATCTACAATACAATGTGTACAATTTTAGCTAGAATGGCTTTCGCTTCAGAGTTCAGGACCATCAGAGCAGACACTGATGGGATAACTTAAAAATAGAAGTACGCAAGGGACAAATACTTGTTATAGTTAGATGCTTTAATTCACTAAAAACGCTAGCAGTCATTAGTCAATATAAAACATACTTGATTAGCTTCAATAGATATTTGTGCCAGTTGACTCCTTAAAACTCTCACTTCTTCTTCAAGTTTCTTTTTCTGATAACTCTCCTCTTCCAGCACTTGCTGTAGGCCATCAGAGTTTCCACCTGCCAACTGCACAACATTAGTTAGTCATAGGTAGCTCATCAAGTACACATCCAAGGATCAAACTCATGGTGGAGTAAAAACCAAATTTTACTTATACCATACGGTCTATACCTCCATCTTTGAAAATCTAAATAGCTGAGTCTTTAAGTTGTGAATTTCATCTTCAGCTGCTTTTCGTAGAGAAAAAAAAAGAAAGGTCTTTGCTTGAGTAAAGAAAGTACTATATGAAGCCGGATAAAACAGTCTGATGAGAAAGCGTCTGTTCACGTCAAGCAATGGTTTAGTCTTGTTAATCTAATTGAAGTCAAGATGAAGTGAGTGTTTCATGTATTTGAGTAATAGTATGAAAGATATAGTGAGCGTGCTGTCTTACCCCGTTTACTCAATGCATTGCAAAAAAATGGTTTTTGAGCTAGAAATCGTTCAACATTTTTCCAGTATAGGTTAGAACATTGTAAATATGAACAATGCAACCACGAACAGATATACAATACCAATTTTTGGAATAGGTTATGTGAAATTGTGATAATATTGCTTCACAAAGTGTCATGACAAATTACTGAAGTTCTAAGAAATGTATAGTTCAACAGAAGATCACAATATATATTTAAAACAAGCACAAAGGCTGACCTCCAAATGAATCTTTTAGTAGCCTTGTAAGCTTTGAATCTCGAACTGGGACATGAGGACTATTTTCTGCCAAAGCATTTATACATTTCCCTAAGGAACTAAGTGAAAGATTTATAGACTTGGCTTCTTCTAGCATATGACCCTCGCTTCCTTCAAGAAACAATACAAAGCTCATCAGATAAAAAATTCAAATAGTAAACCACAGAACACAATATTAATCAATGAAACGAGTATGATCTTGACGGACTCTTATTTAGTGACAGACAAACAACTATATAGATTCAGCATCAACAAACTCAATCCAAGATCAAAAACTCCAGAGGCAATGCACTCCTGCTATGGCTTAAACTAGGTTAAGAGGAGCAGCTATGAAACTGATGGGGGTGTTAGGTAGAGAGTTTCAAAAGACCTGATTTGTGAATGCGTTCGGAACCAGCAAGATCTACCACGATCAGTTTGCCTTTACGTAGTATAGGAGGCCTCAAAGTACCAATTGAGCGATTCTGTGCTTCAAGACAAAATTCGTCCCTGTCCACTACAGACTTCTTGACATGTACCTATACTATGACATATGAGTTTCATAGCTACAGAGGCCAAAATGAAAAGGCAACCAAAAAATAAAGCACTAAATACTGCTAATATTTACCATCAGAAGGGCGTGACTCCGAGAAGATTCAGTGTTCAGTTTGGTGTTGGCAGCAATCCTATGCGCTTCCCCTAAGCGTAAGAGTTGAATGAAACTTTGCTGGTCTCTGATCTCGCAGACAGTAGCCCCTGGCAAAGAAACATCACCAGTTTTCTGGTCCTCAACAATTGATATATTATCATTTGCTGGGTTCAGTAGATCCTGGATGGATTCCATATAAAGCTACATAAAAAACAATAGTTATAAATTAGATTAGCATTTAATATTATAAGGATCTTCTAGAAATAAGAAAACTGAGCAAAGAAAGATGTTCATAATGATGGAACCAATATTGAAGGATGTAGGTAGCCTGTGCAACCTGCAGGAATGAAACTGAAATAGAATCAGTCTCAGGTGAGATGTTTGCAAGTATATCCTCCATCGCACGAACCATTATACCCCGAGCAGAGGTATCTTCATCACCCAATCGGCCAACAGTATACGTCTTCCCAGTTCCGGTTTGACCATAAGCCATCACTGTCCCATTGTAACCCTCTAAAACGCTCTAGGAAAGAAAAGAAACAGCACAGAATTAATAATCAAGAGAGAGTTCAAAACACCTTATCTATACACGAAATATAACAGATGAAAAAGAAAAAAAAAGAATTCCATTACAAAGCGTACTCTTTCAATCTGATGATCGATATTAAGCAAAAAGATGTCCAAGATAGGAATATTAAACATGAGCCAAATGCTGACAAAAAAATAAATAGTTATAATTAAACCTATCCATATGTACTCCTCTGTAGGCCGTGAATATCCAGGAATACCAAAAATACTCTCTTTCAGCTCAACAAATTTGCTCTAGAGTTCAGAATGAAATGCTCAAAATTTGAGATAATAATAAAGCTCTGCCACACTCACCTCAACAACAGGTTTGGCAACAACTTCATAGACACGCTTTTGTGACGCAAATTCAGTCAGGACTTCATCAAACTCATAAGTATCTGAATCCCAATTGTTTTTACGAAGTTTCAACCTTTTAAGCTGTATATAAATATGTGTACAGATAGATTGCATCAAAGCTTTTTATCAAGATATAGAGCTAAAAGTAGACTATCTGAGCTAGGTATAAAGATTAAAATTAGCTCTAAAACCTCTGGCTGCAAATCCACACAATCAGCAAAATCTGCATCTGCTACCAACTCTTCAGTATTCCGAGGTCGCAATCTTACAGCAACTCGGACTCGCCCTGAAACTGCCCAAGTAGCATACAATAATCAGATTTAGCCTCCTAAAATGTTATATATTCCTCCAGTGCTTTATCAGGTCTAAAAACATAAAGAGGCATAGAAGTCAAATAGTTCGCTAACTCATAATAGTTATACTAGTATAAGGGATCACTAATTGATTGTATATCTATTCTAGTAATGGTCTATCCACTTTATAAATATTTCTACAAATTCCAAAGAAACAACACGCTAATTTAACCATGAAAATCTAGAAAAGCTCTCTGATACGATCAAAATTCCATAATGATCTCTTGGCAATCAGGTGCGCAACCTTTTTTTCTACTGTCAAAATTGTAAAATAGTTTACCTCCTCAATTAATATTTTCTGGCTACACCAGGACAGGGAATATCCCGGTAAATGTAGGTTTGTGTAATGTAAATGCTATTGCCTCGTTATCTTCCACGCGGCATCCCAGACCACATAATTGTAGAAGAAGCTAAAGTCATCACCAATCTTAGTTTTCACTTTGCCAGAAAATCACATCACATTTTCATAAAATATCATCTAGCCGTCTTACATTTTCACTGACGTTCTTCAGCTGGATCCTCGCCGAATTCAAACTATAATTGCTAGAACTATACATATGCACAAGCAGTAAAAGAGAAAATGCATATATCACAGATAGGCGCACAAACAAAAGAGCTCCAAACAATTAATTCATTATAATTGAAATAAATTAAGTCAGCAGATTGAAATTCAAAACGAGCTCGAAATGATGAGGTCGAGCTAGCAACTTCCACAACTAATCAGATCGCAATAGAAAATAAAATGGTGAGCAAGAACAAGCAAACACAAGTCACCGGAATCAACGGCGACGCCACTGCGGCGGACATTTGACGGCGGGAGCTTTGATTTGAATGAAGCGGATGTGCGAAGATTTGCGCCGTTTCTGTTAGCTCTAGCTGCAGCCATTTCTGTCTCTAAATTTTCCTTTGAGGGAAATAATTTAAACGACACAGAAGCAGCACAAAAAGTTAGCAAAGTTATGGCCTAGAGGAGCAGGGACTTTTCGGTCATTTGATGAGTGCGCGCTTTAAGTTGATTAGTTGAATACGCTAAAGTGGGGGGGCAATGTTTTAAAAACCGGACCGGCGAGCGAACCGGCGAGGCTACTGGTTCACCGTTCAACCGGTTGAACCATCGGTCGAACCATTTTACTGTAGCATTTATATATATATATGAGTATATAATTAAATACATATTTATTATAAAACACTTGGTTTCAAAACATGTAAATAAACAAGCATTAATGCAATATATAATTTAATTTTAAATAATATAGAGATATATAAGTATTATATAAAACATATATATATCAATTCTTAACGAGTAATACTAGTAATGTAAAAATACATATTCATATGTTTATTATACTATGTATTAATTTTCATGTTATGAACACTTCTCCCATTATATATTCTTGTTATTTTATTTTCAATCTAAGCATTAGTAATTAAAACTTTATTTGAAAGTTAATTAAGATTTATTAATTTTAGTTATGATATAAAATATGTATATAGCTTTTAATTATAAATATACAATTAGTATATAGTTGATAGTTGATATAACGTGAAGTAGTACATATTAACAAAACAAACTACATCCCACATTGAAAAAGAAAAGGCAAAAGATTGTAAAAGATGACTATAAAATAAACTTTTCATCCCATATTGAAAAATGAAAGAACAATCTTGTTGTAGAAAATACTTCTATAAAAAGAAAAGACACAAATGATTTTTTGGGTTAGTTTTTATAAATTCAGTATGCCCAATACAAGTATTGGTTAATATGAATTGAAAGTTTAGTGTATATAGTTTCTGAAATTTGATTTTTAATTCATTATTTATGCATCTAATGCAATTTGGTATTCGTCTTCGACCGGTTATAGTCATGGCTCTACTGCCACTTGGCCCGTTCTTCTGGTGCAAAACTGTTCAATGCTTCTGCGGTTTTACTATGGTGCATCGTCGTTCTAGAGGTCACCATTGACTGGCCGAACCGGTCCGAATCAATCGGTCCTGACCGGCTTTAAAGGGGTGGTGGTCGGAGCTATGGATTCCAGACAAAGCCGGTAATTTGGAAGTTTCCGCTTGTGGTAAATTTTGGGTATAAATTTGTAACGCCGTCCTAGCTAATTCGTCTCGAACTGGATACGGATTTTTGTGACGTATAATAATTTTTGCATTGAAAATGCTTAGTGAAACGTGGATCATATTTTGATATATGTGGATTAAATGATGAGTAATATAATTACGATTGAGTTAATGGAATATGAGGTCCACTACCAAAAATAGTAACAAGTAAAATGAGACAAATTATGTGGGACGGACCGAACTGCAAAAAAGGGACAAATTATCTGAGATGGAGGGAGTATTCAATACTATAATCAACATTATGTACTACTTACTCCTTCTCTTCCAAGATAAGTGGATTTCTATTTAAAATGTCCCACTATAAGTGATCAATTTTCCTTTTTAGAAAAAAAAAATCATCTCTCTTAACTTTATTCTCTCTTCACTCCTCTATTTTTCCCTTTCCCATACTTTACTCTCTCCACTTTAACTATTTAAATATCAATTCCTTAAATCACGTGTCTAAAAGAAGTGTTTCGCTTATCTTAGAACAGAGATAGTATTATACCGGATGGGGGAGTGATCAATTGCTAATTCATCATTTTATTGCTAACTAGGATTTTAGAAAACGTGTGGTCTACAATTTACCACGTGTAATTTTTGTTTTTATTAATTAAATCGAAAAAGATATTAAAAAAAACTCCAAATTAGGATTTTTGATGAAAATGTCAATATAGTGTTCCGAAAATACCAACACAATGTTTTAAGAATGTTAACCCATTGCTTATATTGACATTCTACATGTATTATATTGACATATTTTATATAGTATGTTGACATTTCACTTGTGGCGTGTTCTGGTGTTTCTTGTTCATTGGTGCTATTGTCAAGCTGCATCGTATCCCAATCTGGTGTGCTGCATCTATTCAGATCGATGTTCTTCCCGCTCTGAAGCTCCAGGCTTTCCGTCTCCAGAACTTGCTCAGTTTCAATAGTGCCACCTTCGAAGAGTTGGGGTGTGCCGACACCTTCAGTGTCGGGAATTTGCTCAGTTCCAATGGCATCACCACAAGAAAGGGGTGCTGTGCCAATGGCATTGATGTCAGAGTCAGAGCCAAACCCACCATTAGCATCATCACATTCAGCACCAGTGAATTCTACCTCCTGTGTTTCTTCACCCTGTTCTTGGCTTTTGGAATTGCAGTCATGCTTCTCTGTTACACTTGCTTCATCACTTGAAGACACGGTTTGAGCCATGCCAAGGACATGAGGAGAAGCACCAGATCCTGTTTTAGCTTCTTTGTTGCTTTGATGGACCTCTTCCTTGTCTCTCACTATTGATCGAGTTTCATTGCCATCGACTCGATTGAGATCAATATCATTTGATGTCCTCTAATTGTTCTCTTCATCTTCTAGGGTTCTTTGCATTGCTTTAAGCTGTTCTTGCTGCTTCACAAGCAGCACTGATATCTCCTCAGTTGTAGAATAGAAGGCACGTAGCTGTGTTTCACTGCATAAAAATTATCCTGGCATTAATAATCAGCAGTGAATTTTAATTAAACATACCGGTATGATAAACAAACTCTGAAATATGATAGATATAACATAGCATAAAGATCACATAAAAAGAACATCTGTTGAATCTATGTTGTAATTCAAACTTTCAGGTCTCCAGTAAAAAATGCTCAGTTGATCAGAAATGAAATCCATTTTCGATGCTTCTATTATCACCGGAGCATAATCTTTCCCTAGCCCCTTTTAGCCTACGCCTTTCAAAATCAAGATACCGCATTGCCGCACTGATCTCAAGTTCAAGAGCAGACACCTTTGACCATGCTTCCTCACGAACTGCCTGCTATAACAGCAAGAGAAACTCAGTTTGAGAAGCATACAACTCATTTGTCACATCTGCTAAAAAGAATGGTCTCATACAGAAAATTCCCTACCTTTTCACGTTCAAGTTCTTTGCTCATTCTTTTTCTTTCATACCCAATTCTTCAACCCCCTAAACATGAGTAAAATATTAAGAAATATATAGAACATGTAGCAAGTTCTGCTATATAACAGACAATATCTAGGGAGGCAAGCAATAGTAAAATTACTTTAATAGTGCTGGCAGATGCTTGCTGCTCCTGGTGAATTTGACCCTCCAATTGACGCACTTTGTTATCAGAGTTGACCAGCATTTGCCGTGCATCTTCCTGCCATTAAAACAAGCAATATTAAATACATAATACCGATATACCAAGGCAAGATGCAGAAAAACAAGGGAGAGTGATGAAATATACCAAGTTGAACCTCAAGGTTTCCACCATTGTACATTTTTCCTTCTGTCTCCTGGAAAATATTCAAAGTTTCACAAAGTTTTTTATAAAATATAAATGCACCTCTTCATACGTGAAAAAAAGCCAGACTGGAGCAAGTTCTTATCTATACCTGAAGCTTATTAATAATTTCTTCCTGCTCCTTCTCTCGTCTCATAGAAGTTTCTAATACTCGTTTCAGTTCAACCAGCATTCTTTGTATTGCCCTTTTCATATCTGCCCGAGCCTTCTCTCGCTCTTCTCTTCTCTGGTCACGCTCTTCATCTAGTAGTACTTTGAGTTCTGATATAGAAGCCTTCTGGCTGAACCAAGCAAATGATTACAAGTAGAGAAATTAGTGGATGTATCTCATTACTCAACATAGCCCACATATATATAGTACAAGAGACTAAGCTAGACTATGTCACATGGGTTATGTATGGATGTAGGATGGAATGCATATATGGAGTAATATATAACAAGACATACATTCAAAGTTTCACAAAGTTTTTTATAAATGCACTTTTATATGCTTAGTCAAGAAATGGCCAAGACTTCAGGCTGAACTCCCCAAAGAAAAGAAAAAATAATAAGTAGATGGACTTCCACATTCAACGATCAAGAATGCTTCTTTATGGAGCTCTGAGTTGCATTATAGAACAGTTCGATGGACCCAGTAATTATTTTAAGCAATGACTGCGAGAAGTAAAAAGGGCTATCTGAATGGCTTTAATTTTCTATTTAATACTCCCTATAAGCATAAAGTTACCAAGATACACTTCTCACCTTGCAATTATTTCATTGGCCTCGGTGCATGACTGCATAGATGCACTAAGTCTTTCGTTAAGGTCCTCAATTCCATGTTTTTGCTCAGCAGATATTCGACTTAGCTCAGCTAATTCTTTGTCTTTAGACTCCAAAAATTGGTTCAACTGACTGAGTTTATCTTGAAAAGATTTTGATACAGATTCATTCAACTCCTTCATTTCCTGCAAAAGAAAATAATATTGCTGGGCTTAGGGGTACTGGTGTATACCCATCAATCAAATACTTGAGACAGATGAACAATACACATAAATTAACAAGAAGATGAAGTTCAGAAAAAAAGGTGAGTAAAAAATGTTGCTCATTGTGATCAAGAAACAATAGAGCTAACAAACAAAGGTATGTCATGGCTTCAGCTAATAGTGCAATATGTTAAACACAACATCAACACACCAAACCAGACGATTATAAATGACAAAAACATAACAGGAATAAGGAAATGAACTGGATTCCTTCTAATACTAATGAGGCGGGGATGGTTTATTAAGTTTCTTGATGAAAAAAACAGAGTCGCTGATTACACATCCACATAACCATTATTAGTGATGTGACAAGGCCAACACAACCATGAAAGAACTCATTGACAAGAAAACAATGACATACAGTTTCATGCTTCTCAGTAGCTGCACGACTTTCACTGTGCAAGGATTCAATTGTTGCAACTTGATCTTCCAGTTGCTTCCTGAGTTCCTACACACATTCAACATCCAAAACATCCATAAAGCTGCATAACATGTAAAAAGTAAAGCACTAAAAGTTTATTAGATTACAGTCTTCAATAAGTGTAGAAGTTCATGAAACAGAATTTGGCAAACTAGCAGACAACTTACCATATTTGATCTTTGAAGGCTGCGAAAATCGTCAAGGGAGAGCGGACCATCAGAAGCTCCTATGCCAATTCCTTCCAGTCTCTTGTTCTCAGCACAATATTCCTCTTCAGAAATAAGTAAGCAATAAGTAATGCATTACCATAAACTTGATGGTTCAATGCAATCTACAGTGATGAACTAATGATTACAGAAAATATGACTCTATAATTTGAAAAGAAATACCTGATTTTCTCTGTAGAGATCCCCCATCAGTCACACGAGAGGATTTCTGGACTTCACGATATACAAATGAAAAAGCAAGCTCTGCATACATGCAAAAAGAAACTCAACAAAAAGTTTGAGAATATTATAAATATGGAATGATATATGCACTCAAAATATTCTATTAAAACACTAATGCAGTAGAAAGATCAAATGTTGAATGAGGCAAACAGTACTTTGTGCATGATACTTTTTAATCAAAAGTAAACCATGTATGCAGCAACAAAATACAGACTTGGAGGCCATAATCTTGAAACAATGTCAAGTCAGCATAAATAATTGCATTGGTAGAGGATATAGGAATGGGAAAAATCCAATTAACAGCTAAAGATATACAATGGTTCGCAATCACACTCTGGAATAAAGGTAGAAAGAAATAACTCAGACAATATCGCCATCAACTCTACCACGGTGTGGAGCAAATGCTGTTGAGACAATGTCCCCATGGCGTAGCTTTGCTTCAAAGCTATTTTTGCTCAGTCTCTCCCAGTTTAAATATGTCCCATTTGTGCTACAAAAAAACTAAGAAACATCAGAATATTTCTCAAACTTATGAATGGATCCCCGATAAAATAATTCACCTAGAATCTTTCACGAATGCAGAACAGTTTGCCAACTGTTGTTCAGTAACTCCAGTAGCAATCTTCTTCTGGTATATCTTGCAATGGCTTGCACTAACTGCTGGTGAAATGATCTGAAAATGAGCATCATCTACTAGCCGGCCAATGCAATGCTCGTTTGAAGTCAGAAGCATATGCATGCACTGATTTACCAAAACTTGAATTAGAACAAATTCGTAAGAAGTGAAATTAGGAATATGAACACGGAGGCATAGGGAAACATCCACATAGGATGCTCCAAAGCTACTGAAATCAAATGCTACAATAATCTGTTTTTATTGAACAGTGAGAGCAGACAAAAAATAATGTCAATGTTCTCACTAGGAGCATATTAGATACGAACATATACGAAAATAGCAAAACTTCACCAAAGTGTATACTAGAATTGAAGATCGAACTGACCACAAACTTGTCCAAATTAGTAAAGAGCTAATGCATAAACCATTCAAACAAATTGTAGGTAAATATAGAGATCATCCACAAACACCTTCAGAAAATCTGGTACCTCTGTGTTGGTTTACAAAATTAATTTATGTTCAAGAGCAAGCTCAAAAGAGAAAGTGTGATCGCTTGCCTGTGCAGAGGCACCACAGATTATAAATACCATGCTTTCCATTCAGCTTGGTCTATCGTACTTATCCAATCCACAATTTGGATTCACAAATCTTAAGTCCTCAATTAGAAGGCAGCATAATAAAATGGAACTGAAAACATAGCAATAAGCATGTAGAGTAGTACATTGGTAATGAAATTAGTCCTGGGATATAAAACAGGAAGAGGTCCTTGGATGCAATACATTGCCTACTAATTTTATCCCATTACACTGACACAGTATCTCAAACAAGTAAAAAATGGGACCTGATTGCGCTTGCGCGCCTTCTCAGATATAGCCGTGAGCACTCCCCAAACTTCGGGATCAGAATACTGAAGCGGCTGAGCAGCAATTTTGGCCGCCACCGATGATATGAACTCTTCAGCGGTCACCAGATTTCTAGAAAGCGGCTTCTCAGGCCGCGGAGCTGACGAGTTATCGTCTTTGTCAGCAGCCATACGCCTATGCTTCGATTATGGCGCGGTTTTTGAAAACCCTAATTCTACCACACCTTTGGGTGCATGATGGAGAGTAGTATATTTACTTTTAGTTGTTTTGAATTTTTTTTCTTTTTTAAAAGTTGTCCTTTCGGTTCAATTTTCTTTTAAATCGTTTACGAAAAATAATATACAAATAGTAAAAATATATACATGTGCGGACAATTTAATAAAATATTCATTTTGCTATAATTTCCAGTAATTTATCATGATTTTTATATACTCCATAGTGAACATACAGTATCATGCTTGATATGACCTTGCACGCGCAGCCATGCACTATTGTGCTTAAGCGTGTCATTCGTGGTCAAATCACCATTGTGTGGCATTGATTTAATTTTTTAATTCAAATTTTATTCATAAATGCTTATATTTTTCACTTCATTCTTCACTCTTTCGTCTTTCCTTATTTTTTCTATAGTAATATTTCAGTTTTTATTCATTTTGAATTTATATTTTGTTGGTTTAATTTGATATTTTTTATTATTCACTTATCAATTTAAATCTAAATTAGGAATAAGAAAGAATTAAAAAAATTAAAAAAATGAGAAATAGAAAATACATGGGAATATTTAATATTTAAGATTTTAGTCCTCAAGGATTACAGATGATCTTATCTTCTGCATGTTATTTTTCCCTAGCCTTCAGAAATTCAGACGTAAACTTGTAAAAACAAAATGCAGACTGCAGTGCCACAACAAATGCAGCAGCAGTACTACCATAAGTACCCCCATCTCTAACTATTTCAACAACACAGCTATCAACAAAACAATCTAACATCCAGTCAACAAATGCAGCAAGGACCAACTAAGTTAGACTTCATCGGGTTCAGAAATGGAAACATCGGAGTAAAGAAAACTGCCAGCAGCCATCGAAGCAGTCACCAGTATAAACTATGTAGTACAACTATAACAGCACTTGTTTAAACTGACAAAAAGTTAGAAGTCTCTCACTCTCCAATATTCTACCAAGTGTTGAATTTTTTTAATATTAGGTTCTTCAGCAATTTGCACAAGGCCAGAGCCGGATGATAAAGCACAACAGTCTTCAAACTAGGCACGGCATTGTGTTATAAAATAAATTGTTCAACCAGCAAGTGGGTTGGCGTGAATTGTTACACGGTTGGTCCTGATTTCCATGAGAGGTTTATCCCCTGGACCTGTTGGAGCCTGGAAGTGCAAACAAATGTTTGATCAGTGTAAACTATGAAAGAACTGCTGGTAATGCTCAGACAGGCGTGTTATACGTACGAGTGAATGGATTTTTGGGCTAACCTTTTCCATTATATCAAGCACTTCAAAACCATGAATCACTTTCCCAAAGATGGTATAGAGTCCATTCAGATGAGGTTGCTTGCCATAGGTTATGAAGAACTGGCTTCCGTTAGTATTAGGCCCACTGTTTGCCATGGATAAGATACCTCTAGCATTGTGCTGAATCAGAAAGAGGAACACTAATCAAACACAAACATACCATATATGTTTGTATAATTTAACTTCGAGCCTGGAAAATGATATCAAGATAATATTGGTAGGTAGATCTCCCTTTCAGGACACCCAAAACAATAAACGTCTCCCATATAAAAGTGAGAGGTCCAGCTCAATTCCCACCACTTCTATACCCTGAAAGCCCCTCCTTCCCCCAAAAAAGCTCAAAATAAGAATAGAACTAATAAAAAAAGGCACTCAACTTTAGATAACAAACTCATCTACGAACTTGTACTTGCTTTTTTTGTGTCAGAAAATTAGGTGCATACATAGTTACAATCAGAATACATCACATTGGAGCTTAGCCAATTAGAGCTATTCAGCTTGAACCAATCAAACAACTAAGAAAAGAGTCAAAAGAATGTAAGATCCCATCTCACTGATGCATTTACTTTTTGCTTGTATCGTGTGGAAAATGAACTAAGAACTTAACGAACTAAATCTTGCAGGAGTTACCTTCAAAGACTCTCTTATTTCATCATTGAACTTTTTACCCCATATACTTGTACCACCCTTGCCAGTATTGGTTGGATCACCACCTTGTATCATGAAACCCTTAATATTTCTATGAAATATGGTTCCATCATAATAACCACTTGCAGCTAATGCCAGAAAATTCTGCAGCACAATTTTATGAGTTCAAGTAAGAAAAATATATCATACGAGACACCGCTTATCCTGACTAAAAAGGCACCATGAAGTAGCACATGGACAGGGTCAACATTATGTCATTATAAGTGTAAAAATAAATGAGAACACATATCTAGTCACTGAAGAATCATATGACATGATTATCAATGGAATAAGGAGTTCCGCATACTTCAAGATATTAAAAATACCTTGCAGAAGAATATAATTTAGAGCACCAATTAGAACTATTATTCTCGTAATGCATATCAACAAACCTCCTAGATTACCAAAAGTCTTCACCCGAATGTCTCCAAAAACAAACAAAATCAAACATAAGAACCAGCATTTTCAAAAATGAGTAGTAAAGTATAACAAGTAGAAATGCAATTCCCTCAACTTTGATCTTGTAGGAGTTCCGCATACTTCAAGATATTAAAAATACCTTGCAGAAGAATATAATTTAGAGCACCAATTAGAACTATTATTCTCGTAATGCATATCAACAAACCTCCTAGATTACCAAAAGTCTTCACCCGAATGTCTCCAAAAACAAACAAAATCAAACATAAGAACCAGCATTTTCAAAAATGAGTAGTAAAGTATAACAAGTAGAAATGCAATTCCCTCAACTTTGATCTTGTAGCCACACAATGCTGTGCAGTTCAAGCATATGGATGAATCCATAACATGATTCAGAGACAATTCAACAGAACAACTGAATTAACCTGATCAAATTACTGAAATAAACCAATAGGCATCTTAATGTCTTATGCAGAAATATCAAAATGCACTAGGTCAGCATCAATACACACATACGTTCACTCGAATCCCAGTTCATCCGAAAACAAAATCATATAGAACAAAAGGCAACAAACAATTCATCAGACAGCCACAATTGTAAACCTAAAATTTGATTTTGGCCTTACATAATTTTCATGTAAGTGCACATAAGAATCAAACATCGCGTTATTCCCGGAGATATTACCAACTACAGGCCGATAGCGGTTAAAGAAATTCCCACACCCTCACTCAAACACTAGCATAATTTTACTTAGCATTACACGCATATATACAATTGCAACCACGCAAACTGATTTAATACACGCACCTCAGCTGTCCTTGGGACCTCGTCGCAGAAGATTTCGCACTTGATGTCGCCCAAATTCGTGTGAAGCGTCACTGACTGCAAAACACATAAATAATTTACAACAAAATAAAGTAAAACGAAAGTAAAACGAATACAATTCACAAGCTTCATGAGCACCGGCACTCATCTTGAAACTGTTCGATAAAAGTACTAAACGAAAACAAACCAATATTGAAGGAAATTACCATTTTGACAGATCGGTAATGGAACTCTAAAACGATTACAGATGAAACTGAAGTAACTCTTTGGATTATATAATCGTTCGCTGTTGAATGCTAGGAATTCTGAAGACCCTTTTTCTGGCTTCTTTTTCGAATAAATTTATATTAATAAGATAGGGAAATATTCATATTTCCTTCTCTTTAAGAAACTAAAAATATAGTACTACTATCTTTAATTTATTAGGCTCTGCATTTTTTCTAATTTATTCCATCTTCATATATAAAAAAATAATCTAATTTTATTATTTACCAGTAGTATTTATTTTTCTTTTTATGTCTTTTTTACTTTATTAATACTATATATTAAATTTTTATAGTTCAAAATTAATAATATTAATTAAAAATAATTTTAATTTTAAATTTAATTTTAAGAAATAAATAAACAAAGTGAAAGATGGAAAAGGGAAGAAGATAATTTTGAAAAAATATTAGATGTAGTACATCGTTAAAATAATACTATCATATTAAAACAGTTAAAATGTGAAAGATGAAATTGTCCAACAGCCCAAAAGGGCATTTTCGGAGAAAACAATGTAAAAGAATCAATTTTGAAATAAACCCTTAATCCATGACTACTAGACAGGAGTATATTTTTAAAGACCATGGACTATTGGCGAGATAAACCAATAGTCCAGTGATTGTTTTTGTAGTTCTCTCTATATTAAAATATATAGTAAGTAAGTCATATTATACACTTTCAGCTAGGGGTGGCAAATCGTGCGTGTTGTGTCGTTATCGTGTCGATACGATAACGACACGACACGATAACAACAAACACGAACATGACCCGTTAAGAAAACTCCAAACACGAACACGAACACGACCCGCTACCCTTAGACACGAACACGACACGAACACGGTACAAACCCATTAACGACACGAATCACTTCGGGTCAACACAACACGATAACAACACATATATGACACGACACTATAATAATAATATTATAATATATAAATATTATTTCTAATATTAATTTTTATATTTTAATATTATATTTTAAATTTCAATATTAAAATAATAATAATATTATAATATATTAATCTTATTTTTTAACGTGTAACACGAACACGACACGACACGACACGACACGACACAACACGAACCCAATAAACTTTGACACATACCCATTCATTTCGTGCGGGTTCGTGTCGTGCCAAAAATTGTCAGCCCTACTTTCAGCCTTATAAAAATTTGAACAAATATCAGGATAAATATTTTACTATGTATACCTGGAACTCAATTTTAGCATAGTATTATTGGCTTTGATTCAAATGTTCATAATTTTATTTTTATATCACTTTCCAAAAGGCCAATGAAAGTAGAGAACTATTTATATACTAGTCTTTCTTACGACTTTCTTATTTAGTGACGTGGGATGAGTTTGTATGCCGACGTACCTTTTTCTCAAACCAACATAACATAAATGATATAAACTAAGACCACACATGTCACAGATGGCCAAGGTCTTGATCCAGATCACAAAAGTCTAGCACATTTGGAACTTCACATGCAAAGCACTCGATTGGACTCGACTTTTATATACTAGTGAGAGGGTTCGACAATGCACACTTAAACCCAATATTAGTGTGTTATTGTTTATTTTGACCAAGCCTTTCGTTTTTATTTTTGGTGTTGATGACTATTATTTGAAGGGAATATGGAGTAGAGATAATATTGAGATTTAAAAAATAGAGAGCGGAGAGATGATGCACTTTCATATGTGTTTTGATATAAGAACAAGTATGTTTAAGGATAATTTTGTTCGAAAATTGAAACTCAAGTGTTCTACCATGGTATTGCCATCATTGGTGCACCTACACTTAACGGGGAAGGGGCTTTAGTCCCTAATGAATTCATTTTTTTAATTATTTTATACTATAAAGTTCTAAAAGTTATTCATATTCTATACACATTATTATATAATAATCCCTATTAATAATCTAAGTTACCTACAAATTTATTTTTAATGTAAAATTTGAGAATTTAGCTCCTACTTCCGTGCATTTCTGCGTCCGCCACTTATTGTCATCGCAGTCCCTCGTGCCATTGCACAAGATAAATTGGAGGTGCAACACGATGGGTTTGCGCTGTTGATGAGGAGCCAAAGGCAGTACCCAGTGTGATACCCTATAAATCATTCTACTTGATTGGGTTGTTTATCATGACATCACGCCATAAACTATTTTATAAACAGTTTAAAAATTCAATTTTCTCTACTTTTTTATTCCATTTTTCATTTATAAATACAACACCACATAACACCGACGCTCAACACTCATAATTTATCTTCATTTATATCTAAAATTCGATGGATGACATAGAGAAGATAATACATGTCAATGATATTATCGTCCGATTGATATTTGTCACATCATTCCCTATGGCGTATACTAAACCACTCATATCATATAAATTTCAAAAACCAACATTTATCATGTACGCATTAATATCATTCTAGACTATTGCGGAACACTCTCACCATTCTGCATGTTATACATTTATCTATATGCAAAAATATGAAAAGAGTAACATTGTCAACATGTGTTAGCCATCTAACTTGATAAACGTGAAGTTCCTATGACCACATCAACCAAAAAATCACCGTTAACTTACTCCTCGAAAATTTGGTGATTTATAAGAATCACCACTAAGCTATAAAATAAATACTTTAATTTCACAACATCTATGTCTCATAAAAATAGACATTATTTCCATTTTCGCCGATCCCATTTAAATAATTCGTATTCATTTATGGGAAGTTATTTTTCCCTAATAAAATAGGTCACTTACTCACATTATGCACTAAGAATATATTCTTTATTTCTATCTTTCATGCTTTATTAATTATGTGCTAAAACTCGTATTATTCTAAAATGTGTATTTTTATGGGACGGATGGAGTATCGAGCATGTTTTAACAAATATGTTTAACAAGAATTAATAAACATCATACATAAATTCATAAAACACATGCTTTATGCCTCTTTCTTCAATTTTTTTTAATTTTGTAATAAATCAAGTTTGATATTTATAGGGAATTTTAACAAGGGGAAGAAAAAAAAAGGAGAAATTTTTTGTTCAAATATTAAAAAAATAGATATTTTGCTCGAGAGAATTTAAAAGGAAATAGTGGACATGGTGAACTAAGTTAGTCTAGAACTGTTGGAAAATTTTTAATATTTTTGTTTGTCGCACAATACTTGAAATACTATAAAGTTTAGGGATTTGTTCATAATTATTTTATGTTAATTATTTTGAGTAAAATTGTATTCCCGTTGTAAGTAATCAACTTTTTTTACACGAAATATTAAAAAATGGTACTTGAGTAAGATGAAGAGATAATAAAATAGAGTAGAAGAGATAGATAAAAATAAAGTTTGAGTTAGATGAAGAGATAATAAAGTAGGAGAGATACATAAAAATAAAGTATTTGAGATAATAAAGTAGAATAGATAATAAAATAAAAACAAATATCACTCCCTCTTTTCCACAAGAATATGCACTATTTTATTTTTAGTCTGTCCCATAAAACTATGCTTTTACTAATTTTAAAAAAAGAATTCACTAAAGTGAGAATCATTCTCTACTAACAATACTTTAATTACCTTTTATCTCTATCTCTCTCTTATTTTATCAATTTTGCTAAGGACGAAAATTAATTATTTAAATTGGACATTCTAAAATAAAAGGTTAATTATTTAAAATGGGACAGAGACTATATGACATAACACCTATATTTAATTATTACTATAAGATAACTACAAATAAATGTAGTAATTTATGTAATGATACTTTCGGAAATTTGCAATTAATTTACTTAACTGAGTGGTGATTTGTAATCATTTATATTGGCTTTTTCCCGTGGTCTAGAGATGGGGTTTCCAATCTAGACAACTAGCAAACCCCACATGATGATTCCGTTGACATTTTGCAGAAAGCTCTTTCTATATATGACACGATGATTAAACCATGCAGTAGTAAATTCGAAACTACTATGTCTATATAATACCAGTACCATGCGCACTCCATGATCTAAAATTCAAACCTTTCGGCTACGTGTTCAATCATAATAGATAGGCATTGGAATCCATGGCATCCACCACCACCATCCTCGAGCGCTGCCGCGTCGCGCCGCCACTCGAAGGCGCCGCCGCGGCGGAGCAAACACTTCCTGTCACCTTTTTTGATATGCCATGGCTGCACTTCCATCCAACCCAGCGCCTTCTCTTCTACAAATTCCCCTGCTCCAAACCTCATTTCATCGATTCAATTCTGCCGAATTTCAAAAAATCTCTCTCCCAAACACTGAAGCACTTTTATCCAGTTGCAGGTAGCTTATTTTATCCGTTGAATTCGGATGAATTTCCTGAAATCCGGTACGTTCCCGGCGATTCCGTTCCTGTCACCGTCGCCGAGGCGTCTGCGGCTCTCGATCTCAATTTTCTCACAGCCGACCAGCCGCGCGTCGCCGACGACTTCTACGCTTTTTTCTCGGAATTGCCGCCGTCGGAAACTTTGTCAGAGTCGGAATTCGAGAAGATTCCGCTCATCACTGCGCAGATAACGCTGTTTCCAGATGCAGGCGTCTGCGTCGGATTCAACAACCACCACATCGTCGGAGATGCTAGCTCGATCGTGAGGTTCATCAAAGCGTGGTGCTCCGTTGCTAAATTCGGGAGCGACGATGAATTACTGTCTTCTTCTGATTCGCTTCCGCTCTACGACCGATCCGTGGTGAGCGATCCATCCGGATTGCTGAATCACATCTGGAATCAATTGAAGAGTTTCAAAATAATTGAGTCGCGGCCGCTGGAATTCCCCTTAAACAAAGTCCGATCGACGTTTATTCTGCAGAAACGCGACATCCAGAAACTTAGGGATTTCGTCCAGGCGAAGAAACCGCACGTGACGCACCTATCGTCGTTCACGATCACGACCGCCTTTGTGTGGAGCAGCTTAGCCAGATCCGCGGCGGAATCAGGCGAGGAAGTCGCCGACGACGAGCCGGAGTACTTCGCCTTCGCGGTGGACGCGCGATCGCGGACGGATCCGCCAGTCCCCGCCGCCTACTTCGGCAACTGCGTGGGCATGGGCTTGGTGGAATCGACGCACGCGGAGCTGAGAGGAGGCGACGGATTCCTGGCTGCCGTCGAGTTGATCGGAGACGAGATCGCAAACAAAATTAACAAAAAGGAAGAATTTCTCCGCGACGCCGGCGATTGGGTGAAGGTGTTCGGCGGAATAATGGCAAAACGCGGGATCGCCTAAATTCGATCTGTACGACGCCGATTTCGGGTGGGGGAAGCCGGAGAAGCTCGAACCGGTGTCCATAGACGGCGATGGATCGATGTCGCTCTGCAAATCCAGAGAATTCGAGGGCGGTTTGGAAATCGGTGTTTCATTGCCCAAGAAGAAGATGGATGCATTTGCAAATATTTTCATTGAGGGGTTGAAGCTTTAGATTTTCTACTTTCCATTTATAAATAATAAATATTGGAAAATGAAAATTAGAAAATAAATATTTAACCAGGAATCCAATAATCTTGTAAAAATTAATCTATTTTTATTTTTACTAAGGGCATCCATAATGGGCGCCTTAAAGCCCGCCCAATGCATCGGGCGCGCCTTTGGGCGCCCACTGCAGCACCACACCCTATGACCATCTCATCCTCCGCACCTTATGCATCGTCCGCAAAAGATGCACCATTTTTTGCATCCTTCGGTCTATCCTCCGTCCTATTGTGGGGGGTAAGGAGGATAGTCCGGATGATGCACACATTTTCATTTTTTTTAATTTTTTTTTTGTATTTTCTTCTATATATATCACCATTTTTTTTTTACTTCATTTCACACATTTCACTTCACTCTCTTCCCCATCTCAATTTCTCTCTAAATTCAATAATGAATTCTGACGATTTTCCACTTTTGCAAGCATAAAAAATAAATATTGGCAATAGAATTTGCCTTTAATTTATGGTGTTTTTATATTTATTCTTGCCAATTGATATGTTTGCAAACATAAAAAATAAATACATAAATAGGAGTTAAAATTATAGTGCGGAAGGACGTCCCATTGTAGGTGGAAGGGTAAGAGAATAGAATGATGATGTGGCAGAGCATAGGACGGACTTTAGTCCTCCCCAATGTGGATGCCCTAAAATGGGCATTGCCATAAAATAATATTTTTTCTATTTGTCTGGTACTTTCTTAATTCATATTAGTAGTAGTAGTTTTATTGTAATTACAACTATTCAAGTGAAATTCAACAAGAGAATTGTAAATTTATTATATGTACTTTGCCAATTCCATATTTGCGGTTATCATAATAGGTTTGTGTTAAAATGACAACCCCTCTTAAAATGACACCGTGACACCACTTATATAGCAATATTATAAACGCTACACAGCAATAATACAAACACTACACAGCAATCTATAGATTGCTGTATAGTGTGTCGGATATTGCTGGCTAAGAAATATTGCTGGATAAAGACCAGCAAATTGTCGACCGTCTTTTTTCAGATTTTTTTTTGCCACGTGACAGCTTATTATTCGTCCACATATACAAATGATTGGCTAGAAATGGTGGTATGATGTTATTTTAAGGGGTGGTGGCACCCTAACATGCCCCTATCATAATATTCTTACAAATATCTAAACTTTTATATATAATATTATTAAGAATATTTTTACAATATTTTGAATCCAAGATACCATTTCTTTACAATGGGCTATTTTAGGTACTTTAGAAAGCCATAAAATGACATAGAGCTCAAAGAGCTAAAACCATCTCCAATCATTTAAAACTCAAAATAAAGTAGGCAATTAGTTTTGGGTTTAGGGTTCCAATAGTAGTCCAAAATCAATTCTAGTTTTTCATTTTTGAGTTTACACTAATCTATATTCATATTTTTTTTAATCTCCTAGATACTTCCCTTTTCATTATAAGCAATATTAATAGTAAGAGAAATAATTTTTCATCTTAAATGATTAAATTAAATATTAGAATTATATGATTCATATTCTAATAGTTCATAGAATTTTTTGATACCAATAATATTGCCTGGAAATCGATCAATAATATGTCAAAATTCTCGTGTGTGTATATAGACAAAAATCGCCAAATAAATTCATTTTAGTTAACAAGTAGACGAGTTTAAAATTATTACTTAGAATATTGCGCTTGGGATGCGTGATGTTATTAGAGAATAGTTTAGCTTAACTTATTTTAATTGAGTTTTAATTTAAATTAAACTTACAATTAAGAGTCAAAGTTAATGTAGTATGAACTAAACGAGAAATCATAATTACACCATCCATTTAATAAAGCCAATATTTAAATTAATTAATAAGTAGATTAATAGATAAAGAACACCTAAAATTGAAAAGTTTGCCTACACGTTTTGTGGTGGCGCCAACATATTGAAAATACATAGAAATGAGAAAAAAACCTAATCCAATAGTATAACCCAAACGGCTGACCCGCTAGCCCAGCAGGTTAGCCCGCTTAATCCGCCAGCCACTTTGGACTATGTTGGAAAGAGAACATGGGAGTCTCGATAATATATTGGGAAAAAAATATGTGAGTCTCAAGTATGTTGGGAAGATAATAACATTTACAATGTAGAGTTTCAATAAGTATAGTTCTTTGGTATATTTATATCTAAAGTCCTATAAGAGCATCTCCAATGCTATTAGGCCAGCCACTCTCTCTCCATGCCACGTCAGCAGCACTAAAAATCCACCTGCCACATCAGATTTAGGCCAGCCATAGGCCAGCCGCAATAAAAATAATTCAAAATATACTACATTTACGGAATTAAAATTACGATTAAATTACGGAATTAAATTTACGAGACATATACGGGAAAATTCATTAATAGCATTAAAAAAGGTACATAGATAAAAAAAAATTACATTTAAAAAGGTACATAATAAAGAAAAAAACTATCGCCGTGCAGTCCTCCGTGCCCACAACTCTTCAATTATATCCTTTTGGAGTTGAATATGAGCATCCACTTGGCGCATGTCGGCAAATTCCTTGAGGCGACCGGCTTCATCGAGAGGTACCCCACGTCGTACGCTAGGGGTGGCCGTTCCGTGGCTTGGACCGGCTTCATCGTCATTGGCCCAACTAATCAGTTGTACGCCTTCGTCTTCGACGATCATGTTGTGCGGGATAATGCAGACGTACATTATTTGGGATACGCATGTGACATCCCACAAACGCGTTGGACCCTTAATTGCCGCCCATCGAGACTGGAGCACACCAAATGCGCGCTCCACGTCCTTGCGCGCCGACTCCTGTCGTTCCGCAAAGTAGGCCTTCCTTTCATCACTTGCGTGCCTCGATCGTCTTCACAAAGACAGGCCACCTAGTAAATATCCCATCCGCCAAGTAATAGCCCATATCATGCCGGTTGCCGTTGGCCACAAACGAGACGACTGGACCGACGCCCTGGCACTTCTCGTTGAAGAGGGGAGACGAGTTCAGGACGTTGAGGTCGTTGTTCGACCCGGCTACCCCAAAATACGCGTGCCAGATCCACAGCCGGTAATCAGCCTACGGCCTCGAGGATCATCGTGGGATTCTTTGACTTGTAGCCGGTCGTGTAGGCCCCCTTCCAGTGCAGTCGGACGCTTCTTCCACTCCCAATGCATACAGTCCTAACATCCCTGGGGAACCCATGCTTCTCCTCGTGCATCTGCATCAAATTCCCGACAATCTTCGGGAGTAGGGCATCGAAGGTACTGCTCACCGAAAACGTTCATCACGCCCTCACAGAAATACTTCATACATTCCAGGACTGTCGACTCACCGATGTGGAGGTACTCATCCCACATGTCCGCCGCGCCTCCTTAGGCCAACTGTCTCGATTGCCGCCGTGCACTTTTGAATAGGGGTGTGGCCGGGTCTGCCAACCGCATCGTGCCCGAAGCGGAAACACAGATATCGACGCTCTAATACGTCAACGATACGCATAAACAACTCTCTGCGCATTCTAAAACGCCGCCGGAACATGTGTGCGGAAACCGCGGGTTCTCCGAAAAGTAGTCGTCGTACAGCCGCTGATGTGCAGTGGCGTGATCCCGATCAATCACCGCTCAGTGGTGGATAACCCGTGGAGGGCGAGGTATCGCCCTGCTGTTCCACCCTACACATGTACCGCTCCATTTCACGGTTCATGTAGGCCTCCATAGCCTCGTTCATCCTCCGTTCGTACTCCTCAAGCATCCCCACCACTACCACCACCGCTACCACCCGCGTTACTCATCTGGCCGATGATGCTCTTGTACAGAAAGTTAGAGAGAGAGAAAACTCGTTAAAACAAGCGGTGCAAATGAAAATGAAACTAAAATCGCGTTTATATAGGTTTTTTTAAAATAAAATAAAAATTAAAAATCGTCGCTGGCCGATCGCGCCGCCACAATGGCGGCCAGCGCATCGGCCAGCCACATGCAATCGGCTAGCCTTGGCCGGTTTTTTCGCCGAAATTCGGCTAGCCTGCTCCAATGGTTCGGTTAGCCGATCGGCCAGCCACGTAAATCGGCTAGCCGGTCGCTAGCCTACCATTGGAGATGCTCTAAATACCTATGTACTCCATGTATCAATTACAATTCAAATTAATCACAATGTAGTCTTCAAGAGTTCTTCAGTTTTAATTTCCGCATTTTACTTTTCAACATGGTATCAGAGTAAGCAACGATCCTTCGTTAGTTTGTTCTAAAAAAAAAAAAAGTAATAGAGAGAAGTTTCTTTCGGTCAATCGTTGTTATTGCACCAAATATCAATATCATGTTCTGTTTGTAAAGATATAACTATTACATTCCCACCTATCCCTTTTCACATTCAAACTGAGAGTCAGAGAGTAGGGAGGAGAATGAAAGGATTGCAAAAATCAAGTTAAGAGCCTCAATCCAACTCTCATCAACGAGAGAGGGCTTAGCTTCAGGTCTTCGAACAGCAGCGCCGGCTGGCCTAGACTGCGCGGCGGACACCAAGCAGCTGGAAAGAGGACTGCAGCGAGCAGCGGTGGTAGCCAAGGCAATGACAACGGCCTCGGAATCCAGACAACGAGGAACAACACATCGTCGAGAAAAAATACAACAAAAATCAGCAACCTGATGATGGACGAGAGGAGCGGCCACTGTCAAACGATTCATCTCTGAATCAAGGAGAGAATTGCCGAGGAAGAGGCAGAGCAGCCAACGTCTGCGCGGCGAAGGGGAGAGAGATAGCGTCGCCAAACAACCGTTGTAAAGGCTGGGAATAAAACTTCGAAGTAGCCATCGTCAATACCCATCAAGAATTCTCTTGACAGAAAGAAGATAATGTTTGGTGGGAATGAAAACTGGAGAAGATCGATCTGTGGCAGCACGTCGCTACAACCGAGAAGATTCTTCGGAGAAAAGAAACTATCTCTTGCATCCGGAAGTAGGGCAATAATAGCTGCCGGAAAGGGAGCTTCTGCCGGAGAAGTCAAATAAGCCTGTGAAGGAAAGTAGAGTGCACTCCAGCCAATTCCAGGATGAAAAGGATAGGCAATCACCGATGCACATGCCCGAAATGAACGGATAACAGAGAGGAGGCCGTAAACCTCCACCCAGAAAGAACTAGCAACGGCGACCCCGACAGTAGCAACGTGATGATGGTCTCTATTGTCAAAGCTGCGGAGGAGCCATACGAGAACTAGCAAGAAAGAGTCGATTGGACGTCGGTGGGAGCGCCGATCAGGAGATGCCAGCGAGCCCTAGATCTGGAGAAAAATTTGTACTCAAGCATGTCCGGCCGAGGGGGAGAGGACTTCCACTGATGGATAGTTCCACCCACAGCTGGGGAAGGAAAAACTGTGGAAGAAGATGTTGAGCAGGGCTGGAAACAGAAGAAGAAGAAGAAGCAAGCCCGCCTGGAAAAAGGAGCAGGTGATGGAACCTTCATGTCCGGAGAAGATTGAAATGTCCGAGAAGAGCTGCTCTCAGTAGAGGCAACAAAAAGAGAATAGCGGCTGCTGGAGAAGAGTTGGTTTGCAAAAGAAGCCAACAACGGAGGAATGAGAAAAGAAACATCGAGAGAGCGAGAGCAGAAGCTCGTCAAGATGTCTCTCCGTGCAAAGAGTGAAGCCAACCAGAAGTGTTCGGCGATTACTTGTCGGAGTTGGCGCCGCTGAACAAGAAAAGAAAAGAAAAAAAAGAAAAAGATGCACTGTTTGACCGTCCCCTCAATATAAGGTCTTAGGTAAAGAAGAAACATGGGTAAGTTTGTGTTGAGGTTTGTATACTAAAAGATGCTTCGAGCGTACATGCCTTTGTACAGTCAGCTTGTGCATGTATACAAGAAACGTCACGTCCACTTGTTTACCTAATAATGAGAATAAATAATATAATATAATGGTTTATTATTGAAATATGATAAACAAGTCTAAGGCTTTTACTAAGAAGGTCAAGAAGGTAAATTCGATGAATCTCCTCATGAGTTTTCCAGTAGGGGACTTGGCCAGATCTAGTAAGAAGAAAAACGTATTCACAACCTAGATAGGCTTTGGCTACCTATTGGTATGGTTGCGGTGTTTGTGATAATTCTCTCTTACCTAAGAAGAGATTAGTAACACCGGTGTGGTAAAGCACCATTGAAAGGATCTAATCCGAAATGTATTCTTTATTGCTATCTAC